>NW_027364529.1:0-212933 GCF_046119375.1 Phyllobates terribilis
AGAAATGTTTGAAGCTACTGACTGAATGAAAGGAGCTGGCATCTCACTCTCTTTGAATCTTCTTTATCATGCTAGGATTAACAGGAAAAAGCAAAAAATTTCAGAATTGCACCTTGCAATGTGGAGATATTACTGTTTGTGCATTTACAATATTCATTGATTTTTGCCATTGAAAAACATGTTTTTCATATACCAGAAATGTTTGAAGCTACTGACTGAATGAAAGGAGCTGGCATCTCACTCTCTTTGAATCTTCTTTATCATGCTAGGATTAACAGGAAAAAGCTAAAAATTTCAGAATTGCACCGTGCAATGTGGAGATATTACTGTTTGTGCATTTACAATATTCATTGATTTTTGCCATTGAAAAACATGTTTTTCATATACCAGAAATGTTTGAAGCTAATGACTGAATGAAAGGAGCTGGCATCTCACTCTCTTTGAATCTTCTTTATCATGCTAGGATTAACAGGAAAAAGCTAAAAATTTCAGAATTGCACCGTGCAATGTGGAGATATTACTGTTTGTGCATTTACAATATTCATTGATTTTTGCCATTGAAAAACATGTTTTTCATATACCAGAAATGTTTGAAGCTACTGACTGAATGAAAGGAGCTGGCATCTCACTCTCTTTGAATCTTCTTTATCATGCTAGGATTAGCAGGAAAAAGCTAAAAATTTCAGAATTGCACCTTGCAATGTGGAGATATTACTGTTTGTGCATTTACAATATTCATTGATTTTTGCCATTGAAAAACATGTTTTTCATATACCAGAAATGTTTGAAGCTACTGACTGAATGAAAGGAGCTGGCATCTCACTCTCTTTGAATCTTCTTTATCATGCTAGGATTAACAGGAAAAAGCAAAAAATTTCAGAATTGCACCTTGCAATGTGGAGATATTACTGTTTGTGCATTTACAATATTCATTGATTTTTGCCATTGAAAAACATGTTTTTCATATACCAGAAATGTTTGAAGCTACTGACTGAATGAAAGGAGCTGGCATCTCACTCTCTTTGAATCTTCTTTATCATGCTAGGATTAACAGGAAAAAGCAAAAAATTTCAGAATTGCACCGTGCAATGTGGAGATATTACTGTTTGTGCATTTACAATATTCATTGATTTTTGCCATTGAAAAACATGTTTTTCATATACCAGAAATGTTTGAAGCTAATGACTGAATGAAAGGAGCTGGCATCTCACTCCCTTTGAATCTTCTTTATCATGCTAGGATTAACAGGAAAAAGCTAAAAATTTCAGAATTGCACCGTGCAATGTGGAGATATTACTGTTTGTGCATTTACAATATTCATTGATTTTTGCCATTGAAAAACATGTTTTTCATATACCAGAAATGTTTGAAGCTACTGACTGAATGAAAGGAGCTGGCATCTCACTCTCTTTGAATCTTCTTTATCATGCTAGGATTAGCAGGAAAAAGCAAAAAATTTCAGAATTGCACCTTGCAATATGGAGATATTACTGTTTGTGCATTTACAATATTCATTGATTTTTGCCATTGAAAAACATGTTTTTCATATACCAGAAATGTTTGAAGCTACTGACTGAATGAAAGGAGCTGGCATCTCACTCTCTTTGAATCTTCTTTATCATGCTAGGATTAACAGGAAAAAGCTAAAAATTTCAGAATTGCACCGTGCAATGTGGAGATATTACTGTTTGTGCATTTACAATATTCATTGATTTTTGCCATTGAAAAACATGTTTTTCATATACCAGAAATGTTTAAAGCTACTGACTGAATGAAAGGAGCTGGCATCTCACTCTCTTTGAATCTTCTTTATCATGCTAGGATTAGCAGGAAAAAGCAAAAAATTTCAGAATTGCACCTTGCAATGTGGAGATATTACTGTTTGTGCATTTACAATATTAATTGATTTTTGCCATTGAAAAACATGTTTTTCATATACCAGAAATGTTTGAAGCTACTGACTGAATGAAAGGAGCTGGCATCTCACTCTCTTTGAATCTTCTTTATCATGCTAGGATTAACAGGAAAAAGCTAAAAATTTCAGAATTGCACCGTGCAATGTGGAGATATTACTGTTTGTGCATTTACAATATTCATTGATTTTTGCCATTGAAAAACATGTTTTTCATATACCAGAAATGTTTGAAGCTACTGACTGAATGAAAGGAGCTGGCATCTCACTCTCTTTGAATCTTCTTTATCATGCTAGGATTAGCAGGAAAAAGCAAAAAATTTCAGAATTGCACCTTGCAATGTGGAGATATTACTGTTTGTGCATTTACAATATTCATTGATTTTTGCCATTGAAAAACATGTTTTTCATATACCAGAAATGTTTGAAGCTACTGACTGAATGAAAGGAGCTGGCATCTCACTCTCTTTGAATCTTCTTTATCATGCTAGGATTAGCAGGAAAAAGCAAAAAATTTCAGAATTGCACCTTGCAATGTGGAGATATTACTGTTTGTGCATTTACAATATTCATTGATTTTTGCCATTGAAAAACATGTTTTTCATATACCAGAAATGTTTGAAGCTACTGACTGAATGAAAGGAGCTGGCATCTCACTCTCTTTGAATCTTCTTTATCATGCTAGGATTAACAGGAAAAAGCAAAAAATTTCAGAATTGCACCTTGCAATGTGGAGATATTACTGTTTGTGCATTTACAATATTCATTGATTTTTGCCATTGAAAAACATGTTTTTCATATACCAGAAATGTTTGAAGCTACTGACTGAATGAAAGGAGCTGGCATCTCACTCTCTTTGAATCTTCTTTATCATGCTAGGATTAACAGGAAAAAGCTAAAAATTTCAGAATTGCACCGTGCAATGTGGAGATATTACTGTTTGTGCATTTACAATATTCATTGATTTTTGCCATTGAAAAACATGTTTTTCATATACCAGAAATGTTTGAAGCTAATGACTGAATGAAAGGAGCTGGCATCTCACTCTCTTTGAATCTTCTTTATCATGCTAGGATTAACAGGAAAAAGCTAAAAATTTCAGAATTGCACAGTGCAATGTGGAGATATTACTGTTTGTGCATTTACAATATTCATTGATTTTTGCCATTGAAAAACATGTTTTTCATATACCAGAAATGTTTGAAGCTACTGACTGAATGAAAGGAGCTGGCATCTCACTCTCTTTGAATCTTCTTTATCATGCTAGGATTAGCAGGAAAAAGCTAAAAATTTCAGAATTGCACCTTGCAATGTGGAGATATTACTGTTTGTGCATTTACAATATTCATTGATTTTTGCCATTGAAAAACATGTTTTTCATATACCAGAAATGTTTGAAGCTACTGACTGAATGAAAGGAGCTGGCATCTCACTCTCTTTGAATCTTCTTTATCATGCTAGGATTAACAGGAAAAAGCAAAAAATTTCAGAATTGCACCTTGCAATGTGGAGATATTACTGTTTGTGCATTTACAATATTCATTGATTTTTGCCATTGAAAAACATGTTTTTCATATACCAGAAATGTTTGAAGCTACTGACTGAATGAAAGGAGCTGGCATCTCACTCTCTTTGAATCTTCTTTATCATGCTAGGATTAACAGGAAAAAGCTAAAAATTTCAGAATTGCACCGTGCAATGTGGAGATATTACTGTTTGTGCATTTACAATATTCATTGATTTTTGCCATTGAAAAACATGTTTTTCATATACCAGAAATGTTTGAAGCTAATGACTGAATGAAAGGAGCTGGCATCTCACTCCCTTTGAATCTTCTTTATCATGCTAGGATTAACAGGAAAAAGCTAAAAATTTCAGAATTGCACCGTGCAATGTGGAGATATTACTGTTTGTGCATTTACAATATTCATTGATTTTTGCCATTGAAAAACATGTTTTTCATATACCAGAAATGTTTGAAGCTACTGACTGAATGAAAGGAGCTGGCATCTCACTCTCTTTGAATCTTCTTTATCATGCTAGGATTAGCAGGAAAAAGCAAAAAATTTCAGAATTGCACCTTGCAATGTGGAGATATTACTGTTTGTGCATTTACAATATTCATTGATTTTTGCCATTGAAAAACATGTTTTTCATATACCAGAAATGTTTGAAGCTACTGACTGAATGAAAGGAGCTGGCATCTCACTCTCTTTGAATCTTCTTTATCATGCTAGGATTAACAGGAAAAAGCTAAAAATTTCAGAATTGCACCGTGCAATGTGGAGATATTACTGTTTGTGCATTTACAATATTCATTGATTTTTGCCATTGAAAAACATGTTTTTCATATACCAGAAATGTTTGAAGCTACTGACTGAATGAAAGGAGCTGGCATCTCACTCTCTTTGAATCTTCTTTATCATGCTAGGATTAGCAGGAAAAAGCAAAAAATTTCAGAATTGCACCTTGCAATGTGGAGATATTACTGTTTGTGCATTTACAATATTCATTGATTTTTGCCATTGAAAAACATGTTTTTCATATACCAGAAATGTTTGAAGCTACTGACTGAATGAAAGGAGCTGGCATCTCACTCTCTTTGAATCTTCTTTATCATGCTAGGATTAACAGGAAAAAGCTAAAAATTTCAGAATTGCACCGTGCAATGTGGAGATATTACTGTTTGTGCATTTACAATATTCATTGATTTTTGCCATTGAAAAACATGTTTTTCATATACCAGAAATGTTTGAAGCTACTGACTGAATGAAAGGAGCTGGCATCTCACTCTCTTTGAATCTTCTTTATCATGCTAGGATTAGCAGGAAAAAGCAAAAAATTTCAGAATTGCACCTTGCAATGTGGAGATATTACTGTTTGTGCATTTACAATATTCATTGATTTTTGCCATTGAAAAACATGTTTTTCATATACCAGAAATGTTTGAAGCTACTGACTGAATGAAAGGAGCTGGCATCTCACTCTCTTTGAATCTTCTTTATCATGCTAGGATTAACAGGAAAAAGCAAAAAATTTCAGAATTGCACCTTGCAATGTGGAGATATTACTGTTTGTGCATTTACAATATTCATTGATTTTTGCCATTGAAAAACATGTTTTTCATATACCAGAAATGTTTGAAGCTACTGACTGAATGAAAGGAGCTGGCATCTCACTCTCTTTGAATCTTCTTTATCATGCTAGGATTAACAGGAAAAAGCTAAAAATTTCAGAATTGCACCGTGCAATGTGGAGATATTACTGTTTGTGCATTTACAATATTCATTGATTTTTGCCATTGAAAAACATGTTTTTCATATACCAGAAATGTTTGAAGCTACTGACTGAATGAAAGGAGCTGGCATCTCACTCTCTTTGAATCTTCTTTATCATGCTAGGATTAGCAGGAAAAAGCAAAAAATTTCAGAATTGCACCTTGCAATGTGGAGATATTACTGTTTGTGCATTTACAATATTCATTGATTTTTGCCATTGAAAAACATGTTTTTCATATACCAGAAATGTTTGAAGCTACTGACTGAATGAAAGGAGCTGGCATCTCACTCTCTTTGAATCTTCTTTATCATGCTAGGATTAACAGGAAAAAGCAAAAAATTTCAGAATTGCACCTTGCAATGTGGAGATATTACTGTTTGTGCATTTACAATATTCATTGATTTTTGCCATTGAAAAACATGTTTTTCATATACCAGAAATGTTTGAAGCTACTGACTGAATGAAAGGAGCTGGCATCTCACTCTCTTTGAATCTTCTTTATCATGCTAGGATTAGCAGGAAAAAGCAAAAAATTTCAGAATTGCACCTTGCAATGTGGAGATATTACTGTTTGTGCATTTACAATATTCATTGATTTTTGCCATTGAAAAACATGTTTTTCATATACCAGAAATGTTTGAAGCTACTGACTGAATGAAAGGAGTTGGCATCTCACTCTCTTTGAATCTTCTTTATCATGCTAGGATTAACAGGAAAAAGCAAAAAATTTCAGAATTGCACCTTGCAATGTGGAGATATTACTGTTTGTGCATTTACAATATTCATTGATTTTTGCCATTGAAAAACATGTTTTTCATATACCAGAAATGTTTGAAGCTACTGACTGAATGAAAGGAGCTGGCATCTCACTCTCTTTGAATCTTCTTTATCATGCTAGGATTAGCAGGAAAAAGCAAAAAATTTCAGAATTGCACCTTGCAATGTGGAGATATTACTGTTTGTGCATTTACAATATTCATTGATTTTTGCCATTGAAAAACATGTTTTTCATATACCAGAAATGTTTGAAGCTACTGACTGAATGAAAGGAGCTGGCATCTCACTCTCTTTGAATCTTCTTTATCATGCTAGGATTAACAGGAAAAAGCTAAAAATTTCAGAATTGCACCGTGCAATGTGGAGATATTACTGTTTGTGCATTTACAATATTCATTGATTTTTGCCATTGAAAAACATTTTCATATACCAGAAATGTTTGAAGCTACTGACTGAATGAAAGGAGCTGGCATCTCACTCTCTTTGAATCTTCATCATGCTAGGATTAACAGGACAAAGCTAAAAATTTCAGAATTGCACCGTGCAATGTGGAGATATTACTGTTTGTGCATTTACAATATTCATTGATTTTTGCCATTGAAAAACATGTTTTTCATATACCAGAAATGTTTGAAGCTACTGACTGAATGAAAGGAGCTGGCATCTCACTCTCTTTGAATCTTCATCATGCTAGGATTAACAGGACAAAGCTAAAAATTTCAGAATTGCACCATGCAATGTGGAGATATTACTGTTTGTGCATTTACAATATTCATTGATTTTTGCCATTGAAAAACATGTTTTTCATATACCAGAAATGTTTGAAGCTACTGACTGAATGAAAGGAGCTGGCATCTCACTCTCTTTGAATCTTCTTTATCATGCTAGGATTAGCAGGAAAAAGCAAAAAATTTCAGAATTGCACCTTGCAATGTGGAGATATTACTGTTTGTGCATTTACAATATTCATTGATTTTTGCCATTGAAAAACATGTTTTTCATATACCAGAAATGTTTGAAGCTACTGACTGAATGAAAGGAGCTGGCATCTCACTCTCTTTGAATCTTCTTTATCATGCTAGGATTAGCAGGAAAAAGCAAAAAATTTCAGAATTGCACCTTGCAATGTGGAGATATTACTGTTTGTGCATTTACAATATTCATTGATTTTTGCCATTGAAAAACATGTTTTTCATATACCAGAAATGTTTGAAGCTACTGACTGAATGAAAGGAGCTGGCATCTCACTCTCTTTGAATCTTCTTTATCATGCTACGATTAACAGGAAAAAGCAAAAAATTTCAGAATTGCACCTTGCAATGTGGAGATATTACTGTTTGTGCATTTACAATATTCATTGATTTTTGCCATTGAAAAACATGTTTTTCATATACCAGAAATGTTTGAAGCTACTGACTGAATGAAAGGAGCTGGCATCTCACTCTCTTTGAATCTTCTTTATCATGCTAGGATTAGCAGGAAAAAGCAAAAAATTTCAGAATTGCACCTTGCAATGTGGAGATATTACTGTTTGTGCATTTACAATATTCATTGATTTTTGCCATTGAAAAACATGTTTTTCATATACCAGAAATGTTTGAAGCTACTGACTGAATGAAAGGAGCTGGCATCTCACTCTCTTTGAATCTTCTTTATCATGCTAGGATTAACAGGAAAAAGCTAAAAATTTCAGAATTGCACCGTGCAATGTGGAGATATTACTGTTTGTGCATTTACAATATTCATTGATTTTTGCCATTGAAAAACATGTTTTTCATATACCAGAAATGTTTGAAGCTACTGACTGAATGAAAGGAGCTGGCATCTCACTCTCTTTGAATCTTCTTTATCATGCTAGGATTAGCAGGAAAAAGCAAAAAATTTCAGAATTGCACCTTGCAATGTGGAGATATTACTGTTTGTGCATTTACAATATTCATTGATTTTTGCCATTGAAAAACATGTTTTTCATATACCAGAAATGTTTGAAGCTACTGACTGAATGAAAGGAGCTGGCATCTCACTCTCTTTGAATCTTCTTTATCATGCTAGGATTAACAGGAAAAAGCTAAAAATTTCAGAATTGCACCGTGCAATGTGGAGATATTACTGTTTGTGCATTTACAATATTCATTGATTTTTGCCATTGAAAAACATGTTTTTCATATACCAGAAATGTTTGAAGCTACTGACTGAATGAAAGGAGCTGGCATCTCACTCTCTTTGAATCTTCTTTATCATGCTAGGATTAACAGGAAAAAGCAAAAAATTTCAGAATTGCACCTTGCAATGTGGAGATATTACTGTTTGTGCATTTACAATATTCATTGATTTTTGCCATTGAAAAACATGTTTTTCATATACCAGAAATGTTTGAAGCTACTGACTGAATGAAAGGAGCTGGCATCTCACTCTCTTTGAATCTTCTTTATCATGCTAGGATTAACAGGAAAAAGCTAAAAATTTCAGAATTGCACCGTGCAATGTGGAGATATTACTGTTTGTGCATTTACAATATTCATTGATTTTTGCCATTGAAAAACATGTTTTTCATATACCAGAAATGTTTGAAGCTTCTGACTGAATGAAAGGAGCTGGCATCTCACTCTCTTTGAATCTTCTTTATCATGCTAGGATTAGCAGGAAAAAGCAAAAAATTTCAGAATTGCACCTTGCAATGTGGAGATATTACTGTTTGTGCATTTACAATATTCATTGATTTTTGACATTGAAAAACATGTTTTTCATATACCAGAAATGTTTGAAGCTACTGACTGAATGAAAGGAGCTGGCATCTCACTCTCTTTGAATCTTCTTTATCATGCTAGGATTAACAGGAAAAAGCTAAAAATTTCAGAATTGCACCGTGCAATGTGGAGATATTACTGTTTGTGCATTTACAATATTCATTGATTTTTGCCATTGAAAAACATGTTTTTCATATACCAGAAATGTTTGAAGCTACTGACTGAATGAAAGGAGCTGGCATCTCACTCTCTTTGAATCTTCTTTATCATGCTAGGATTAGCAGGAAAAAGCAAAAAATTTCAGAATTGCACCTTGCAATGTGGAGATATTACTGTTTGTGCATTTACAATATTCATTGATTTTTGCCATTGAAAAACATGTTTTTCATATACCAGAAATGTTTGAAGCTACTGACTGAATGAAAGGAGCTGGCATCTCACTCTCTTTGAATCTTCTTTATCATGCTAGGATTAACAGGAAAAAGCAAAAAATTTCAGAATTGCACCTTGCAATGTGGAGATATTACTGTTTGTGCATTTACAATATTCATTGATTTTTGCCATTGAAAAACATGTTTTTCATATACCAGAAATGTTTGAAGCTACTGACTGAATGAAAGGAGCTGGCATCTCACTCTCTTTGAATCTTCTTTATCATGCTAGGATTAACAGGAAAAAGCTAAAAATTTCAGAATTGCACCGTGCAATGTGGAGATATTACTGTTTGTGCATTTACAATATTCATTGATTTTTGCCATTGAAAAACATGTTTTTCATATACCAGAAATGTTTGAAGCTACTGACTGAATGAAAGGAGCTGGCATCTCACTCTCTTTGAATCTTCTTTATCATGCTAGGATTAGCAGGAAAAAGCAAAAAATTTCAGAATTGCACCTTGCAATGTGGAGATATTACTGTTTGTGCATTTACAATATTCATTGATTTTTGCCATTGAAAAACATGTTTTTCATATACCAGAAATGTTTGAAGCTACTGACTGAATGAAAGGAGCTGGCATCTCACTCTCTTTGAATCTTCTTTATCATGCTAGGATTAACAGGAAAAAGCTAAAAATTTCAGAATTGCACCGTGCAATGTGGAGATATTACTGTTTGTGCATTTACAATATTCATTGATTTTTGCCATTGAAAAACATGTTTTTCATATACCAGAAATGTTTGAAGCTACTGACTGAATGAAAGGAGCTGGCATCTCACTCTCTTTGAATCTTCTTTATCATGCTAGGATTAGCAGGAAAAAGCAAAAAATTTCAGAATTGCACCTTGCAATGTGGAGATATTACTGTTTGTGCATTTACAATATTCATTGATTTTTGCCATTGAAAAACATGTTTTTCATATACCAGAAATGTTTGAAGCTACTGACTGAATGAAAGGAGCTGGCATCTCTCTCTCTTTGAATCTTCTTTATCATGCTAGGATTAACAGGAAAAAGCAAAAAATTTCAGAATTGCACCTTGCAATGTGGAGATATTACTGTTTGTGCATTTACAATATTCATTGATTTTTGCCATTGAAAAACATGTTTTTCATATACCAGAAATGTTTGAAGCTACTGACTGAATGAAAGGAGCTGGCATCTCACTCTCTTTGAATCTTCTTTATCATGCTAGGATTAACAGGAAAAAGCTAAAAATTTCAGAATTGCACCGTGCAATGTGGAGATATTACTGTTTGTGCATTTACAATATTCATTGATTTTTGCCATTGAAAAACATGTTTTTCATATACCAGAAATGTTTGAAGCTACTGACTGAATGAAAGGAGCTGGCATCTCACTCTCTTTGAATCTTCTTTATCATGCTAGGATTAGCAGGAAAAAGCAAAAAATTTCAGAATTGCACCTTGCAATGTGGAGATATTACTGTTTGTGCATTTACAATATTCATTGATTTTTGCCATTGAAAAACATGTTTTTCATATACCAGAAATGTTTGAAGCTACTGACTGAATGAAAGGAGCTGGCATCTCACTCTCTTTGAATCTTCTTTATCATGCTAGGATTAACAGGAAAAAGCAAAAAATTTCAGAATTGCACCTTGCAATGTGGAGATATTACTGTTTGTGCATTTACAATATTCATTGATTTTTGCCATTGAAAAACATGTTTTTCATATACCAGAAATGTTTGAAGCTACTGACTGAATGAAAGGAGCTGGCATCTCACTCTCTTTGAATCTTCTTTATCATGCTAGGATTAACAGGAAAAAGCTAAAAATTTCAGAATTGCACCGTGCAATGTGGAGATATTACTGTTTGTGCATTTACAATATTCATTGATTTTTGCCATTGAAAAACATGTTTTTCATATACCAGAAATGTTTGAAGCTACTGACTGAATGAAAGGAGCTGGCATCTCACTCTCTTTGAATCTTCTTTATCATGCTAGGATTAGCAGGAAAAAGCAAAAAATTTCAGAATTGCACCTTGCAATGTGGAGATATTACTGTTTGTGCATTTACAATATTCATTGATTTTTGCCATTGAAAAACATGTTTTTCATATACCAGAAATGTTTGAAGCTACTGACTGAATGAAAGGAGCTGGCATCTCACTCTCTTTGAATCTTCTTTATCATGCTAGGATTAACAGGAAAAAGCTAAAAATTTCAGAATTGCACCGTGCAATGTGGAGATATTACTGTTTGTGCATTTACAATATTCATTGATTTTTGCCATTGAAAAACATGTTTTTCATATACCAGAAATGTTTGAAGCTACTGACTGAATGAAAGGAGCTGGCATCTCACTCTCTTTGAATCTTCTTTATCATGCTAGGATTAGCAGGAAAAAGCAAAAAATTTCAGAATTGCACCTTGCAATGTGGAGATATTACTGTTTGTGCATTTACAATATTCATTGATTTTTGCCATTGAAAAACATGTTTTTCATATACCAGAAATGTTTGAAGCTACTGACTGAATGAAAGGAGCTGGCATCTCACTCTCTTTGAATCTTCTTTATCATGCTAGGATTAACAGGAAAAAGCAAAAAATTTCAGAATTGCACCTTGCAATGTGGAGATATTACTGTTTGTGCATTTACAATATTCATTGATTTTTGCCATTGAAAAACATGTTTTTCATATACCAGAAATGTTTGAAGCTACTGACTGAATGAAAGGAGCTGGCATCTCACTCTCTTTGAATCTTCTTTATCATGCTAGGATTAGCAGGAAAAAGCAAAAAATTTCAGAATTGCACCTTGCAATGTGGAGATATTACTGTTTGTGCATTTACAATATTCATTGATTTTTGCCATTGAAAAACATGTTTTTCATATACCAGAAATGTTTGAAGCTATTGACTGAATGAAAGGAGCTGGCATCTCACTCTCTTTGAATCTTCTTTATCATGCTAGGATTAACAGGAAAAAGCAAAAAATTTCAGAATTGCACCTTGCAATGTGGAGATATTACTGTTTGTGCATTTACAATATTCATTGATTTTTGCCATTGAAAAACATGTTTTTCATATACCAGAAATATTTGAAGCTACTGACTGAATGAAAGGAGCTGGCATCTCACTCTCTTTGAATCTTCTTTATCATGCTAGGATTAACAGGAAAAAGCTAAAAATTTCAGAATTGCACCTTGCAATGTGGAGATATTACTGTTTGTGCATTTACAATATTCATTGATTTTTGCCATTGAAAAACATGTTTTTCATATACCAGAAATGTTTGAAGCTAATGACTGAATGAAAGGAGCTGGCATCTCACTCTCTTTGAATCTTCTTTATCATGCTAGGATTAACAGGAAAAAGCTAAAAATTTCAGAATTGCACCGTGCAATGTGGAGATATTACTGTTTGTGCATTTACAATATTCATTGATTTTTGCCATTGAAAAACATGTTTTTCATATACCAGAAATGTTTGAAGCTACTGACTGAATGAAAGGAGCTGGCATCTCACTCTCTTTGAATCTTCTTTATCATGCTAGGATTAGCAGGAAAAAGCAAAAAATTTCAGAATTGCACCTTGCAATGTGGAGATATTACTGTTTGTGCATTTACAATATTCATTGATTTTTGCCATTGAAAAACATGTTTTTCATATACCAGAAATGTTTGAAGCTACTGACTGAATGAAAGGAGCTGGCATCTCACTCTCTTTGAATCTTCTTTATCATGCTAGGATTAACAGGAAAAAGCTAAAAATTTCAGAATTGCACCGTGCAATGTGGAGATATTACTGTTTGTGCATTTACAATATTCATTGATTTTTGCCATTGAAAAACATGTTTTTCATATACCAGAAATGTTTGAAGCTACTGACTGAATGAAAGGAGCTGGCATCTCACTCTCTTTGAATCTTCTTTATCATGCTAGGATTAGCAGGAAAAAGCAAAAAATTTCAGAATTGCACCTTGCAATGTGGAGATATTACTGTTTGTGCATTTACAATATTCATTGATTTTTGCCATTGAAAAACATGTTTTTCATATACCAGAAATGTTTGAAGCTACTGACTGAATGAAAGGAGCTGGCATCTCACTCTCTTTGAATCTTCTTTATCATGCTAGGATTAACAGGAAAAAGCAAAAAATTTCAGAATTGCACCTTGCAATGTGGAGATATTACTGTTTGTGCATTTACAATATTCATTGATTTTTGCCATTGAAAAACATGTTTTTCATATACCAGAAATGTTTGAAGCTACTGACTGAATGAAAGGAGCTGGCATCTCACTCTCTTTGAATCTTTATCATGCTAGGATTAACAGGAAAAAGCTAAAAATTTCAGAATTGCACCGTGCAATGTGGAGATATTACTGTTTGTGCATTTACAATATTCATTGATTTTTGCCATTGAAAAACATGTTTTTCATATACCAGAAATGTTTGAAGCTACTGACTGAATGAAAGGAGCTGGCATCTCACTCTCTTTGAATCTTCTTTATCATGCTAGGATTAGCAGGAAAAAGCAAAAAATTTCAGAATTGCACCTTGCAATGTGGAGATATTACTGTTTGTGCATTTACAATATTCATTGATTTTTGCCATTGAAAAACATGTTTTTCATATACCAGAAATGTTTGAAGCTACTGACTGAATGAAAGGAGCTGGCATCTCACTCTCTTTGAATCTTCTTTATCATGCTAGGATTAACAGGAAAAAGCAAAAAATTTCAGAATTGCACCTTGCAATGTGGAGATATTACTGTTTGTGCATTTACAATATTCATTGATTTTTGCCATTGAAAAACATGTTTTTCATATACCAGAAATGTTTGAAGCTACTGACTGAATGAAAGGAGCTGGCATCTCACTCTCTTTGAATCTTCTTTATCATGCTAGGATTAACAGGAAAAAGCTAAAAATTTCAGAATTGCACCGTGCAATGTGGAGATATTACTGTTTGTGCATTTACAATATTCATTGATTTTTGCCATTGAAAAACATGTTTTTCATATACCAGAAATGTTTGAAGCTACTGACTGAATGAAAGGAGCTGGCATCTCACTCTCTTTGAATCTTCTTTATCATGCTAGGATTAACAGGAAAAAGCAAAAAATTTCAGAATTGCACCTTGCAATGTGGAGATATTACTGTTTGTGCATTTACAATATTCATTGATTTTTGCCATTGAAAAACATGTTTTTCATATACCAGAAATGTTTGAAGCTACTGACTGAATGAAAGGAGCTGGCATCTCACTCTCTTTGAATCTTCTTTATCATGCTAGGATTAACAGGAAAAAGCTAAAAATTTCAGAATTGCACCGTGCAATGTGGAGATATTACTGTTTGTGCATTTACAATATTCATTGATTTTTGCCATTGAAAAACATGTTTTTCATATACCAGAAATGTTTGAAGCTTCTGACTGAATGAAAGGAGCTGGCATCTCACTCTCTTTGAATCTTCTTTATCATGCTAGGATTAGCAGGAAAAAGCAAAAAATTTCAGAATTGCACCTTGCAATGTGGAGATATTACTGTTTGTGCATTTACAATATTCATTGATTTTTGCCATTGAAAAACATGTTTTTCATATACCAGAAATGTTTGAAGCTACTGACTGAATGAAAGGAGCTGGCATCTCACTCTCTTTGAATCTTCTTTATCATGCTAGGATTAACAGGAAAAAGCTAAAAATTTCAGAATTGCACCGTGCAATGTGGAGATATTACTGTTTGTGCATTTACAATATTCATTGATTTTTGCCATTGAAAAACATGTTTTTCATATACCAGAAATGTTTGAAGCTACTGACTGAATGAAAGGAGCTGGCATCTCACTCTCTTTGAATCTTCTTTATCATGCTAGGATTAGCAGGAAAAAGCAAAAAATTTCAGAATTGCACCTTGCAATGTGGAGATATTACTGTTTGTGCATTTACAATATTCATTGATTTTTGCCATTGAAAAACATGTTTTTCATATACCAGAAATGTTTGAAGCTACTGACTGAATGAAAGGAGCTGGCATCTCACTCTCTTTGAATCTTCTTTATCATGCTAGGATTAACAGGAAAAAGCAAAAAATTTCAGAATTGCACCTTGCAATGTGGAGATATTACTGTTTGTGCATTTACAATATTCATTGATTTTTGCCATTGAAAAACATGTTTTTCATATACCAGAAATGTTTGAAGCTACTGACTGAATGAAAGGAGCTGGCATCTCACTCTCTTTGAATCTTCTTTATCATGCTAGGATTAACAGGAAAAAGCTAAAAATTTCAGAATTGCACCGTGCAATGTGGAGATATTACTGTTTGTGCATTTACAATATTCATTGATTTTTGCCATTGAAAAACATGTTTTTCATATACCAGAAATGTTTGAAGCTACTGACTGAATGAAAGGAGCTGGCATCTCACTCTCTTTGAATCTTCTTTATCATGCTAGGATTAGCAGGAAAAAGCAAAAAATTTCAGAATTGCACCTTGCAATGTGGAGATATTACTGTTTGTGCATTTACAATATTCATTGATTTTTGCCATTGAAAAACATGTTTTTCATATACCAGAAATGTTTGAAGCTACTGACTGAATGAAAGGACCTGGCATCTCACTCTCTTTGAATCTTCTTTATCATGCTAGGATTAACAGGAAAAAGCTAAAAATTTCAGAATTGCACCGTGCAATGTGGAGATATTACTGTTTGTGCATTTACAATATTCATTGATTTTTGCCATTGAAAAACATGTTTTTCATATACCAGAAATGTTTGAAGCTACTGACTGAATGAAAGGAGCTGGCATCTCACTCTCTTTGAATCTTCTTTATCATGCTAGGATTAGCAGGAAAAAGCAAAAAATTTCAGAATTGCACCTTGCAATGTGGAGATATTACTGTTTGTGCATTTACAATATTCATTGATTTTTGCCATTGAAAAACATGTTTTTCATATACCAGAAATGTTTGAAGCTACTGACTGAATGAAAGGATCTGGCATCTCACTCTCTTTGAATCTTCTTTATCATGCTAGGATTAACAGGAAAAAGCAAAAAATTTCAGAATTGCACCTTGCAATGTGGAGATATTACTGTTTGTGCATTTACAATATTCATTGATTTTTGCCATTGAAAAACATGTTTTTCATATACCAGAAATGTTTGAAGCTACTGACTGAATGAAAGGAGCTGGCATCTCACTCTCTTTGAATCTTCTTTATCATGCTAGGATTAGCAGGAAAAAGCAAAAAATTTCAGAATTGCACCTTGCAATGTGGAGATATTACTGTTTGTGCATTTACAATATTCATTGATTTTTGCCATTGAAAAACATGTTTTTCATATACCAGAAATGTTTGAAGCTATTGACTGAATGAAAGGAGCTGGCATCTCACTCTCTTTGAATCTTCTTTATCATGCTAGGATTAACAGGAAAAAGCAAAAAATTTCAGAATTGCACCTTGCAATGTGGAGATATTACTGTTTGTGCATTTACAATATTCATTGATTTTTGCCATTGAAAAACATGTTTTTCATATACCAGAAATGTTTGAAGCTACTGACTGAATGAAAGGAGCTGGCATCTCACTCTCTTTGAATCTTCTTTATCATGCTAGGATTAACAGGAAAAAGCTAAAAATTTCAGAATTGCACCGTGCAATGTGGAGATATTACTGTTTGTGCATTTACAATATTCATTGATTTTTGCCATTGAAAAACATGTTTTTCATATACCAGAAATGTTTGAAGCTAATGACTGAATGAAAGGAGCTGGCATCTCACTCTCTTTGAATCTTCTTTATCATGCTAGGATTAACAGGAAAAAGCTAAAAATTTCAGAATTGCACCGTGCAATGTGGAGATATTACTGTTTGTGCATTTACAATATTCATTGATTTTTGCCATTGAAAAACATGTTTTTCATATACCAGAAATGTTTGAAGCTACTGACTGAATGAAAGGAGCTGGCATCTCACTCTCTTTGAATCTTCTTTATCATGCTAGGATTAGCAGGAAAAAGCAAAAAATTTCAGAATTGCACCTTGCAATGTGGAGATATTACTGTTTGTGCATTTACAATATTCATTGATTTTTGCCATTGAAAAACATGTTTTTCATATACCAGAAATGTTTGAAGCTACTGACTGAATGAAAGGAGCTGGCATCTCACTCTCTTTGAATCTTCTTTATCATGCTAGGATTAACAGGAAAAAGCTAAAAATTTCAGAATTGCACCGTGCAATGTGGAGATATTACTGTTTGTGCATTTACAATATTCATTGATTTTTGCCATTGAAAAACATGTTTTTCATATACCAGAAATGTTTGAAGCTACTGACTGAATGAAAGGAGCTGGCATCTCACTCTCTTTGAATCTTCTTTATCATGCTAGGATTAGCAGGAAAAAGCAAAAAATTTCAGAATTGCACCTTGCAATGTGGAGATATTACTGTTTGTGCATTTACAATATTCATTGATTTTTGCCATTGAAAAACATGTTTTTCATATACCAGAAATGTTTGAAGCTACTGACTGAATGAAAGGAGCTGGCATCTCACTCTCTTTGAATCTTTATCATGCTAGGATTAACAGGAAAAAGCTAAAAATTTCAGAATTGCACCGTGCAATGTGGAGATATTACTGTTTGTGCATTTACAATATTCATTGATTTTTGCCATTGAAAAACATGTTTTTCATATACCAGAAATGTTTGAAGCTACTGACTGAATGAAAGGAGCTGGCATCTCACTCTCTTTGAATCTTCTTTATCATGCTAGGATTAGCAGGAAAAAGCAAAAAATTTCAGAATTGCACCTTGCAATGTGGAGATATTACTGTTTGTGCATTTACAATATTCATTGATTTTTGCCATTGAAAAACATGTTTTTCATATACCAGAAATGTTTGAAGCTACTGACTGAATGAAAGGAGCTGGCATCTCACTCTCTTTGAATCTTCTTTATCATGCTAGGATTAACAGGAAAAAGCTAAAAATTTCAGAATTGCACCGTGCAATGTGGAGATATTACTGTTTGTGCATTTACAATATTCATTGATTTTTGCCATTGAAAAACGTCCAGAAATGTTTATACCAGAAATGTTTGAAGCTACTGACTGAATGAAAGGAGCTGGCATCTCACTCTCTTTGAATCTTATTTATCATGCTAAGAGGAGCAGGAAAAAGCAAAAAATTTCAGAATTGCACCTTGCAATGCGGAGAAATTACTGTTTGTGCATTTACAATATTCATTGATTTTTGCCATTGAAAAACATCATGTTATTCATATACCAGAAATGATTGAAGCTACTGACTGAATGAAAGGAGCTGGCATCTCACTCTCTTTGAATATTCTTTATCATGCTAGGATTAGCAGGAAAAAGCAAAAAATTTCAGAATTGCACCTTGCAATGTGGAGATATTACTGTTTGTGCATTTACAATATTCATTGATTTTTGCCATTGAAAAACGTCCAGAAATGTTTGAAGCTACTGACTGAATGAAAGGAGCTGGCATCTCACTCTCTTTGAATCTTCTTTATCATGCTAGGATTAGCAGGAAAAAGCAAAAAATTTCAGAATTGCACCTTGCAATGTGGAGATATTACTGTTTGTGCATTTACAATATTCATTGATTTTTGCCATTGAAAAACGTCCAGAAATGTTTGAAGCTACTGACTGAATGAAAGGAGCTGGCATCTCACTCTCTTTGAATCTTCTTTATCATGCTAGGAGTAGCAGGAAAAAGCAAAAAATTTCAGAATTGCACCTTGCAATGTGGAGATATTACTGTTTGTGCATTTACAATATTCATTGATTTTTTCCATTGAAAAACGTCCAGAAATGTTTGAAGCTACTGACTGAATGAAAGGAGCTGGCATCTCACTCTCTTTGAATCTTCTTTATCATGCTAGGATTAGCAGGAAAAAGCAAAAAATTTCAGAATTGCACCTTGCAATGTGGAGATATTACTGTTTGTGCATTTACAATATTCATTGATTTTTGCCATTGAAAAACGTCCAGAAATGTTTATACCAGAAATGTTTGAAGCTGCTGACTGAATGAAAGGAGCTGGCATCTCACTCTCTTTGAATCTTCTTTATCATGCTAAGAGGAGCAGGAAAAAGCAAAAAAATTCAGAATTGCACCTTGCAATGCGGAGAAATTACTGTTTGTGCATTTACAATATTCATTGATTTTTGCCATTGAAACACGTCCAGAAATGTTTGAAGCTACTGACTGAATGAAAGGAGCTGGCATCTCACTCTCTTTGAATCTTCTTTATCATGATAGGATTAGCAGGAAAAAGCAAAAAATTTCAGAATTGCACCTTGCAATGTGGAGATATTACTGTTTGTGCATTTACAATATTCATTGATTTTTGCCATTGAAAAACGTCCAGAAATGTTTATACCAGAAATGTTTGAAGCTACTGACTGAATGAAAGGAGCTGGCATCTCACTCTCTTTGAATCTTCTTTATCATGCTAAGAGGAGCAGGAAAAAGCAAAAAAATTCAGAATTGCACCTTGCAATGCGGAGAAATTACTGTTTGTGCATTTACAATATTCATTGATTTTTGCCATTGAAACACGTCCAGAAATGTTTGAAGCTACTGACTGAATGAAAGGAGCTGGCATCTCACTCTCTTTGAATCTTCTTTATCATGATAGGATTAGCAGGAAAAAGCAAAAAATTTCAGAATTGCACCTTGCAATGTGGAGATATTACTGTTTGTGCATTTACAATATTCATTGATTTTTGCCATTGAAAAACGTCCAGAAATGTTTATACCAGAAATGTTTGAAGCTACTGACTGAATGAAAGGAGCTGGCATCTCACTCTCTTTGAATCTTATTTATCATGCTAAGAGGAGCAGGAAAAAGCAAAAAATTTCAGAATTGCACCTTGCAATGCGGAGAAATTACTGTTTGTGCATTTACAATATTCATTGATTTTTGCCATTGAAAAACATCACGTTATTCATATACCAGAAATGATTGAAGCTACTGACTGAATGAAAGGAGCTGGCATCTCACTCTCTTTGAATCTTCTTTATCATGCTAGGATTAGCAGGAAAAAGCAAAAAATTTCAGAATTGCACCTTGCAATGTGGAGATATTACTGTTTGTGCATTTACAATATTCATTGATTTTTGCCATTGAAAAACGTCCAGAAATGTTTGAAGCTACTGACTGAATGAAAGGAGCTGGCATCTCACTCTCTTTGAATCTTCTTTATCATGCTAGGATTAGCAGGAAAAAGCAAAAAATTTCAGAATTGCACCTTGCAATGTGGAGATATTACTGTTTGTGCATTTACAATATTCATTGATTTTTGCCATTGAAAAACGTTTTTCATATACCAGAAATGTTTGAAGCTACTGACTGAATGAAAGGAGCTGGCATCTCACTCTCTTTGAATCTTCTTTATCATGCTAAGAGGAGCAGGAAAAAGCAAAAAAATTCAGAATTGCACCTTGCAATGCGGAGAAATTACTGTTTGTGCATTTACAATATTCATTGATTTTTGCCATTGAAAAACATCATGTTATTCATATACCAGAAATGTTTGAAGCTACTGACTGAATGAAAGGAGCTGGCATCTCACTCTCTTTCAATCTTCTTTATCATGCTAAGAGGAGCAGGAAAAAGCAAAAAATTTCAGAATTGCACCTTGCAATGCGGATAAATTACTGTTTGTGCATTTACAATATTCATTGATTTTTGCCATTGAAAAACATCATGTTATTCATATACCAGAAATGATTGAAGCTACTGACTGAATGAAAGGAGCTGGCATCTCACTCTCTTTGAATCTTCTTTATCATGCTAAGAGGAGCAGGAAAAAGCAAAAAATTTCAGAATTGCACCTTGCAATGCGGATAAATTACTGTTTGTGCATTTACAATATTCATTGATTTTTGCCATTGAAAAATATCATGTTATTCATATACCAGAAATGATTGAAGCTACTGACTGAATGAAAGGAGCTGGCATCTCACTCTCTTTGAATCTTCTTTATCATGCTAAGAGGAGCAGGAAAAAGCAAAAAATTTCAGAATTGCACCTTGCAATGCGGAGAAATTACTGTTTGTGCATTTACAATATTCATTGATTTTTGCAATTGAAAAACGTCCAGAAATGATTGAAGCTACTGACTGAATGAAAGGAGCTGGCATCTCACTCTCTTTGAATCTTCTTTATCATGCTAAGAGGAGCAGGAAAAAGCAAAAAATTTCAGAATTGCACCTTGCAATGCGGAGAAATTACTGTTTGTGCATTTACAATATTCATTGATTTTTGCCATTGAAAAACATCATGTTATTCATATACCAGAAATGTTTGAAGCTACTGACTGAATGAAAGGAGCTGGCATCTCACTCTCTTTGAATCTTCTTTATCATGCTAAGAGGAGCAGGAAAAAGCAAAAAATTTCAGAATTGCACCTTGCAATGCGGAGAAATTACTGTTTGTGCATTTACAATATTCATTGATTTTTGCCATTGAAAAAAGTCCAGAAATGATTGAAGCTACTGACTGAATGAAAGGAGCTGACATCTCACTCTCTTTGAATCTTGTTTATCATGCTAAGAGGAGCAGGAAAAAGCAAAAAAATTCAGAATTGCACCTTGCAATGCGGAGAAATTACTGTTTGTGCATTTACAATATTCATTGATTTTTGCCATTGAAAAACGTCCAGAAATGATTGAAGCTACTGACTGAATGAAAGGAGCTGGCATCTCACTCTCTTTGAATCTTCTTTATCATGCTAAGAGGAGCAGGAAAAAGCAAAAAATTTCAGAATTGCACCTTGCAATGCGGAGAAATTACTGTTTGTGCATTTACAATATTCATTGATTTTTGCCATTGAAAAACGTCCATAAATGATTGAAGCTACTGACTGAATGAAAAGAGCTGGCATCTCACTCTCTTTGAATCTTGTTTATCATGCTAAGAGGAGCAGGAAAAAGCAAAAAATTTCAGAATTGCACCTTGCAATGCGGAGAAATTACTGTTTGTGCATTTACAATATTCATTGATTTTTGCCATTGAAAAACGTCCAGAAATGATTGAAGCTACTGACTGAACGAAAGGAGCTGGCATCTCACTCTCTTTGAATCTTCTTTATCATGCTAAGAGGAGCAGGAAAAAGCAAAAAATTTCATAATTGCACCTTGCAATGCGGAGAAATTACTGTTTGTGCATTTACAATATTCATTGATTTTTGCCATTGAAAAACATCATGTTATTCATATACCAGAAATGATTGAAGCTACTGACTGAATGAAAGGAGCTGGCATCTCACTCTCTTTGAATCTTCTTTATCATGCTAAGAGGAGCAGGAAAAAGCAAAAAATTTCAGAATTGCACCTTGCAATGCGGAGAAATTACTGTTTGTGCATTTACAATATTCATTGATTTTTGCCATTGAAAAACATCATGTTATTCATACACCAGAAATGTTTGAAGCTACTGACTGAATGAAAGGAGCTGGCATCTCACTCTCTTTGAATCTTCTTTATCATGCTAAGAGGAGCAGGAAAAAGCAAAAAATTTCAGAATTGCACCTTGCAATGCGGAGAAATTACTGTTTGTGCATTTACAATATTCATTGATTTTTGCAATTGAAAAACGTCCAGAAATGATTGAAGCTACTGACTGAATGAAAGGAGCTGGCATCTCACTCTCTTTGAAACTTCTTTATCATGCTAAGAGGAGCATGAAAAAGCAAAAAATTTCAGAATTGCACCTTGCAATGCGGAGAAATTACTGTTTGTGCATTTACAATATTCATTGATTTTTGCCATTGAAAAACGTCCAGAAATGATTGAAGCTACTGACTGAATGAAAGGAGCTGGCATCTCACTCTCTTTGAATCTTCTTTATCATGCTAAGAGGAGCAGGAAAAAGCAAAAAATTTCAGAATTGCACCTTGCAATGCGGAGAAATTACTGTTTGTGCATTTACAAAATTCATTGATTTTTGCCATTGAAAAACATCATGTTATTCATATACCAGAAATGATTGAAGCTACTGACTGAATGAAAGGAGCTGGCATCTCACTCTCTTTGAATCTTCTTTATCATGCTAAGAGGAGCAGGAAAAAGCAAAAAATTTCAGAATTGCACCTTGCAATGCGGAGAAATTACTGTTTGTGCATTTACAATATTCATTGATTTTTGCCATTGAAAAACTTCCAGAAATGATTGAAGCTACTGACTGAATGAAAGGAGCTGGCATCTCACTCTCTTTGAATCTTCTTTATCATGCTAAGAGGAGCAGAAAAAGCAAAAAATTTCAGAATTGCACCTTGCAATGCGGAGAAATTACTGTTTGCGCATTCACAATATTCATTGATTTTTGCCATTGAAAAACATCATTTTATTCATATACCAGAAATGTTTGAAGCTACTGACTGAATGAAAGGAGCTGGCATCTCACTCTCTTTGAATCTTCTTTATCATGCTAAGAGGAGCAGGAAAAAGCAAAAAATTTCAGAATTGCACCTTGCAATGCGGATAATTACAGTTTGTGCATTTACAATATTCATTGATTTTTGCCATTGAAAAACATCATGTTATTCATATACCAGAAATGATTGAAGCTACTGACTGAATGAAAGGAGCTGGCATCTCACTCTCTTTGAATCTTCTTTATCATGCTAAGAGGAGCAGGATAAAGCAAAAAATTTCAGAATTGCACCTTGCAATGCGGAGAAATTACTGTTTGTGCATTTACAATATTCATTGATTTTTGCCATTGAAAAACATCACGTTATTCATATACCAGAAATGATTGAAGCTACTGACTGAATGAAAGTAGCTGGCATCTCAATCTCTTTGAATCTTCTTTATCATGCTAAGAGGAGCAGGAAAAAGCAAAAAATTTCAGAATTGCACCTTGCAATGCGGAGAAATTACTGTTTGTGCATTTACAATATTCATTGATTTTTGCCATTGAAAAACATCATGTTATTCATATACCAGAAATGATTGAAGCTACTGACTGAATGAAAGGAGCTGGCATCTCACTCTCTTTGAATCTTCTTTATCATGCTAAGAGGAGCAGGAAAAAGCAAAAAATTTCAGAATTGCACCTTGCAATGCGGAGAAATTACTGTTTGTGCATTTACAATATTCATTGATTTTTGCAATTGAAAAACGTCCAGAAATGATTGAAGCTACTGACCGAATGAAAGGAGCTGGCATCTCACTCTCTTTGAATCTTCTTTATCATGCTAAGAGGAGCAGGAAAAAGCAAAAAATTTCAGAATTGCACCTTGCAATGCGGAGAAATTACTGTTTGTGCATTTACAATATTCATTGATTTTTGCCATTGAAAAACATCATGTTATTCATATACCAGAAATGTTTGAAGCTACTGACTGAATGAAAGGAGCTGGCATCTCACTCTCTTTGAATCTTCATTATCATGCTAAGAGGAGCAGGAAAAAGCAAAAAATTTCAGAATTGCACCTTGCAATGCGGATAATTACTGTTTGTGCATTCACAATATTCATTGATTTTTGCCATTGAAAAACATCATGTTATTCATATACCAGACATGATTGAAGCTACTGACTGAATGAAAGGAGCTGGCATCTCACTCTCTTTGAATCATCTTTATCATGCTAAGAGGAGCAGGATAAAGCAAAAAATTTCAGAATTGCACCTTGCAATGCGGAGAAATTACTGTTTGTGCATTTACAATATTCATTGATTTTTGCCATTGAAAAACATCATGTTATTCATATACCAGAAATGATTGAAGCTACTGACTGAATGAAAGTAGCTGGCATCTCACTCTCTTTGAATCTTCTTTATCATGCTAAGAGGAGCAGGAAAAAGCAAAAAATTTCAGAATTGCACCTTGCAATGCGGAGAAATTACTGTTTGTGCATTTACAATATTCATTGATTTTTGCCATTGAAAAACATCATGTTATTCATATTCCAGAAATGATTGAAGCTACTGACTGAATGAAAGGAGCTGGCATCTCACTCTCTTTGAATCTTCTTTATCATGCTAAGAGGAGCAGGAAAAAGCAAAAAATTTCAGAATTGCACCTTGCAATGCGGAGAAATTACTGTTTGTGCATTTACAATATTCATTGATTTTTGCAATTGAAAAACGTCCAGAAATGATTGAAGCTACTGACTGAATGAAAGGAGCTGGCATCTCACTCTCTTTGAATCTTCTTTATCATGCTAAGAGGAGCAGGAAAAAGCAAAAAATTTCAGAATTGCACCTTGCAATGCGGAGAAATTACTGTTTGTGCATTTACAATATTCATTGATTTTTGCCATTGAAAAACGTCCAGAAATGATTGAAGCTACTGACTGAATGAAAGGAGCTGGCATCTCACTCTCTTTGAATCTTCTTTATCATGCTAAGAGGAGCAGGAAAAAGCAAAAAATTTCAGAATTGCACCTTGCAATGCGGAGAAATTACTGTTTGTGCATTTACAATATTCATTGATTTTTGCCATTGAAAAACGTCCAGAAATGATTGAAGCTACTGACTGAATGAAAGGAGCTGGCATCTCACTCTCTTTGAATCTTCTTTATCATGCTAAGAGGAGCAGGAAAAAGCAAAAAATTTCAGAATTGCACCTTGCAATGCGGAGAAATTACTGTTTGTGCATTTACAAAATTCATTGATTTTTGCCATTGAAAAACATGTTATTCATATACCAGAAATGTTTGAAGCTACTGACAGAATGAAAGGAGCTGGCATCTCACTCTCTTTGAATCTTCTTTATCATGCTAAGAGGAGCAGGAAAAAGCAAAAAATTTCAGAATTGCACCTTGCAATGCGGAGAAATTACTGTTTGTGCATTTACAATATTCATTGATTTTTGCCATTGAAAAACTTCCAGAAATGATTGAAGCTACTGACTGAATGAAAGGAGCTGGCATCTCACTCTCTTTGAATCTTCTTTATCATGCTAAGAGGAGCAGGAAAAAGCAAAAAATTTCAGAATTGCACCTTGCAATGCGGAGAAATTACTGTTTGTGCATTTACAATATTCATTGATTTTTGCCATTGAAAAACATCATTTTATTCATATACCAGAAATGTTTGAAGCTACTGACTGAATGAAAGGAGCTGGCATCTCACTCTCTTTGAATCTTCTTTATCATGCTAAGAGGAGCAGGAAAAAGCAAAAAATTTCAGAATTGCACCTTGCAATGCGGAGAAATTACTGTTTGTGCATTTACAATATTCATTGATTTTTGCCATTGAAAAACATCATGTTATTCATATACCAGAAATGTTTGAAGCTACTGACTGAATGAAAGGAGCTGGCATCTCATTCTCTTTGAATCTTCTTTATCATGCTAAGAGGAGCAGGAAAAAGCAAAAAATTTCAGAATTGCACCTTGCAATGCGGATAATTACTGTTTGTGCATTTACAATATTCATTGATTTTTGCCATTGAAAAACATCATGTTATTCATATACCAGAAATGATTGAAGCTACTGACTGAATGAAAGGAGCTGGCATCTCACTCTCTTTGAATCTTCTTTATCATGCTAAGAGGAGCAGGAAAAAGCAAAAAATTTCAGAATTGCACCTTGCAACGCGGAGAAATTACTGTTTGTGCATTTACAATATTCATTGATTTTTGCCATTGAAAAACATCATGTTATTCATATACCAGAAATGATTGAAGCTACTGACAGAATGAAAGGAGCTGGCATCTCACTCTCTTTGAATCTTCTTTATCATGCTAAGAGGAGCAGGAAAAAGCAAAAAATTTCAGAATTGCACCTTGCAATGCGGAGAAATTACTGTTTGTGCATTTACAATATTCATTGATTTTTGCAATTGAAAAACGTCCAGAAATGATTGAAGCTACTGACTGAATGAAAGGAGCTGGCATCTCACTCTCTTTGAATCTTCTTTATCATGCTAAGAGGAGCAGGAAAAAGCAAAAAATTTCAGAATTGCACCTTGCAATGCGGAGAAATTACTGTTTGTGCATTTACAATATTCATTGATTTTTGCCATTGAAAAACGTCCAGAAATGATTGAAGCTACTGACTGAATGAAAGGAGCTGGCATCTCACTCTCTTTGAATCTTCTTTATCATGCTAAGAGGAGCAGGAAAAAGCAAAAAATTTCAGAATTGCACCTTGCAATGCGGAGAAATTACTGTTTGTGCATTTACAATATTCATTGATTTTTGCCATTGAAAAACGTCCAGAAATGATTGAAGCTACTGACTGAATGAAAGGAGCTGGCATCTCACTCTCTTTGAATCTTCTTTATCATGCTAAGAGGAGCAGGAAAAAGCAAAAAATTTCAGAATTGCACCTTGCAATGCGGAGAAATTACTGTTTGTGCATTTACAAAATTCATTGATTTTTGCCATTGAAAAACATCATGTTATTCATATACCAGAAATGTTTGAAGCTACTGACAGAATGAAAGGAGCTGGCATCTCACTCTCTATGAATCTTCTTTATCATGCTAAGAGGAGCAGGAAAAAGCAAAAAATTTCAGAATTGCACCTTGCAATGCGGAGAAATTACTGTTTGTGCATTTACAATATTCATTGATTTTTGCCATTGAAAAACTTCCAGAAATGATTGAAGCTACTGACTGAATGAAAGGAGCTGGCATCTCACTCTCTTTGAATCTTCTTTATCATGCTAAGAGGAGCAGGAAAAAGCAAAAAAATTCAGAATTGCACCTTGCAATGCGGAGAAATTACTGTTTGTGCATTTACAATATTCATTGATTTTTCCATTGAAAAACATCATTTTATTCATATACCAGAAATGTTTGAAGCTACTGACTGAATGAAAGGAGCTGGCATCTCACTCTCTTTGAATCTTCTTTATCATGCTAAGAGGAGCAGGAAAAAGCAAAAAATTTCAGAATTGCACCTTGCAATGCGGATAATTACTGTTTGTGCATTTACAATATTCATTGATTTTTGCCATTGAAAAACATCATGTTATTCATATACCAGAAATGATTGAAGCTACTGACTGAATGAAAGGAGCTGGCATCTCACTCTCTTTGAATCTTCTTTATCATGTTAAGAGGAGCAGGATAAAGCAAAAAATTTCAGAATTGCACCTTGCAATGCGGAGAAATTACTGTTTGTGCATTTACAATATTCATTGATTTTTGCCATTGAAAAACATCATGTTATTCATATACCAGAAATGATTGAAGCTACTGACTGAATGAAAGTAGCTGGCATCTCACTCTCTTTGAATCTTCTTTATCATGCTAAGAGGAGCAGGAAAAAGCAAAAAATTTCAGAATTGCACCTTGCAATGCGGAGAAATTACTGTTTGTGCATTTACAATATTCATTGATTTTTGCCATTGAAAAACATCATGTTATTCATATACCAGAAATGATTGAAGCTACTGACTGAATGAAAGGAGCTGGCATCTCACTCTCTTTGAATCTTCTTTATCATGCTAAGAGGAGCAGGAAAAAGCAAAAAATTTCAGAATTGCACCTTGCAATGCGGAGAAATTACTGTTTGTGCATTTACAATATTCATTGATTTTTGCAATTGAAAAACGTCCAGAAATGATTGAAGCTACTGACTGAATGAAAGGAGCTGGCATCTCACTCTCTTTGAATCTTCTTTATCATGCTAAGAGGAGCAGGAAAAAGCAAAAAATTTCAGAATTGCACCTTGCAATGCGGAGAAATTACTGTTTGTGCATTTACAATATTCATTGATTTTGCCATTGAAAAACGTCCAGAAATGATTGAAGCTACTGACTGAATGAAAGGAGCTGGCATCTCACTCTCTTTGAATCTTGTTTATCATGCTAAGAGGAGCAGGAAAAAGCAAAAAATTTCAGAATTGCACCTTGCAATGCGGATAAATTACTGTTTGTGCATTTACAATATTCATTGATTTTTGCCATTGAAAAACGTCCAGAAATGATTGAAGCTACTGACTGAATGAAAGGAGCTGGCATCTCACTCTCTTTGAAACTTCTTTATCATGCTAAGAGGAGCAGGAAAAAGCAAAAAATTTCAGAATTGCACCTTGCAATGCGGAGAAATTACTGTTTGTGCATTTACAATATTCATTGATTTTTGCCATTGAAAAACGTCCAGAAATGATTGAAGCTACTGACTGAATGAAAGGAGCTGGCATCTCACTCTCTTTGAATCTTCTTTATCATGCTAAGAGGAGCAGGAAAAAGTAAAAAATTTCAGAATTGCACCTTGCAATACGGAGAAATTACTGTTTGTGCATTTATAATATTCAATGATTTTTGCCATTGAAAAACGTCCAGAAATGATTGAAGCTACTGACTGAACGAAAGGAGCTGGCATCTCACTCTCTTTGAATCTTCTTTATCATGCTAAGAGGAGCAGGAAAAAGCAAAAAATTTCAGAATTGCACCTTGCAATGCGGAGAAATTACTGTTTGTGCATTTACAATATTCATTGATTTTTGCCATTGAAAAACATCATGTTATTCATATACCAGAAATATTTGAAGCTACTGACTGAATGAAAGGAGCTGGCATCTCACTCTCTTTGAATCTTCTTTATCATGCTAAGAGGAGCAGGAAAAAGCAAAAAATTTCAGAATTGCACCTTGCAATGCGGAGAAATTACTGTTTGTGCATTTACAATATTCATTGATTTTTGCCATTGAAAAACGTCCAGAAATGATTGAAGCTACTGACTGAATGAAAGGAGCTGGCATCTCACTCTCTTTGAATCTTCTTTATCATGCTAAGAGGAGCAGGAAAAAGCAAAAAATTTCAGAATTGCACCTTGCAATGCGGAGAAATTACTGTTTGTGCATTTACAATATCCATTGATTTTTGCCATTGAAAAACATCATGTTATTCATATACCAGAAATGTTTGAAGCTACTGACTGAATGAAAGGAGCTGACATCTCACTCTCTTTGAATCTTCTTTATCATGCTAAGAGGAGCAGGAAAAAGCAAAAAATTTCAGAATTGCACCTTGCAATGCGGAGACATTACTGTTTGTGCATTTACAATATTCATTGATTTTTGCCATTGAAAAACGTCCAGAAATGATTGAAGCTACTGACTGCATGAAAGGAGCTGGCATCTCACTCTCTTTGAATCTTCTTTATCATGCTAAGAGGAGCAGGAAAAAGCAAAAAATTTCAGAATTGCACCTTGCAATGCGGAGAAATTACTGTTTGTGCATTTACAATATTCATTGATTTTTGCCATTGAAAAACATCATGTTATTCATATACCAGAAATGTTTGAAGCTACTGACTGAATGAAAGGAGCTGGCATCTCACTCTCTTTGAATCTTCTTTATCATGCTAAGAGGAGCAGGAAAAAGCAAAAAATTTCAGACTTGCACCTTGCAATGCGGAGAAATTACTGTTTGTGCATTTACAATATTCATTGATTTTTGCCATTGAAAAACATCATGTTATTCATATACCAGAAATGTTTGAAGCTACTGACTGAATGAAAGGAGCTGGCATCTCACTCTCTTTGAATCTTCTTTACCATGCTAAGAGGAGCAGGAAAAAGCAAAAAATTTCAGAATTGCACCTTGCAATGCGGAGAAATTACTGTTTGTGCATTTACAATATTCATTGATTTTTGCCATTGAAAAACGTCCAGAAATGATTGAAGCTACTGACTGAATGAAAGGAGCTGGCATCTCACTCTCTTTGAATCTTCTTTATCATGCTAAGAGGAGCAGGAAAAAGCAAAAAATTTCAGAATTGCACCTTGCAATGCGGAGAAATTACAGTTTGTGCATTTACAATATTCATTGATTTTTGCCATTGAAAAACGTCCAGAAATGATTGAAGCTACTGACTGAATGAAAGGAGCTGGCATCTCACTCTCTTTGAATCTTCTTTATCATGCTAAGAGGAGCAGGAAAAAGCAAAAAATTTCAGACTTGCACCTTGCAATGCGGAGAAATTACTGTTTGTGCATTTACAATATTCATTGATTTTTGCCATTGAAAAACATCATGTTATTCATATACCAGAAATGTTTGAAGCTACTGACTGAATGAAAGGAGCTGGCATCTCACTCTCTTTGAATCTTCTTTACCATGCTAAGTGGAGCAGGAAAAAGCAAAAAATTTCAGAATTGCACTTTGCAATGCGGAGAAATTACTGTTTGTGCATTTACAATATTCATTGATTTTTGCCATTGAAAAACGTCCAGAAATGATTGAAGCTACTGACTGAATGAAAGGAGCTGGCATCTCACTCTCTTTGAATCTTCTTTATCATGCTAAGAGGAGCAGGAAAAAGCAAAAAATTTCAGAATTGCACCTTGCAATGCGGAGAAATTACAGTTTTTTCTCCGCATTGCAAGGTGCAATTCTGAAATTTTTTGCTTTTTCCTGCTCCTCTTAGCATGATAAAGAAGATTCAAAGAGAGTGAGATGCCAGCTCCTTTCATTCAGTCAGTAGCTTCAATCATTTCTGGACGTTTTTCAATGGCAAAAATCAATGAATATTGTAAATGCACAAACAGTAATTTCTCCGCATTGCAAGGTGCAATTCTGAAATTTTTTGCTTTTTCCTGCTCCTCTTAGCATGATAAAGAAGATTCAAAGAGAGTGAGATGCCAGCTCCTTTCATTCAGTCAGTAGCTTCAATCATTTCTGGACGTTTTTCAATGGCAAAAATCAATGAATATTGTAAATGCACAAACAGTAATTTCTCCGCATTGCAAGGTGCAATTCTGAAATTTTTTGCTTTTTCCTGCTCCTCTTAGCATGATAAAGAAGATTCAAAGAGAGTGAGATGCCAGCTCCTTTCATTCAGTCAGTAGCTTCAATCATTTCTGGACGTTTTTCAATGGCAAAAATCAATGAATATTGTAAATGCACAAACAGTAATTTCTCCGCATTGCAAGGTGCAATTCTGAAATTTTTTGCTTTTTCCTGCTCCTCTTAGCATGATAAAGAAGATTCAAAGAGAGTGAGATGCCAGCTCCTTTCATTCAGTCAGTAGCTTCAAACATTTCTTGTATATGAATAACATGATGTTTTTCAATGGCAAAAATCAATGAATATTGTAAAAGCACAAACAGTAATTTCTCCGCATTGCAAGGTGCAATTCTGAAATTTTTTGCTTTTTCCTGCTCCTCTTAGCATGATAAAGAAGATTCAAAGAGAGTGAGATGCCAGCTCCTTTCATTCAGTCAGTAGCTTCAATCATTTCTGGACGTTTTTCAATGGCAAAAATCAATGAATATTGTAAATGCACAAACAGTAATTTCTCCGCATTGCAAGGTGCAATTCTGAAATTTTTTGCTTTTTCCTGCTCCTCTTAGCATGATAAAGAAGATTCAAAGAGAGTGAGATGCCAGCTCCTTTCATTCAGTCAGTAGCTTCAATCATTTCTGGACGTTTTTCAATGGCAAAAATCAATGAATATTGTAAATGCACAAACAGTAATTTCTCCGCATTGCAAGGTGCAATTCTGAAATTTTTTGCTTTTTCCTGCTCCTCTTAGCATGATAAAGAAGATTCAAAGAGAGTTAGATGCCAGCTCCTTTCATTCAGTCAGTAGCTTCAAACATTTCTGGTATATGAATAACATGATGTTTTTCAATGGCAAAAATCAATGAATATTGTAAAAGCACAAACAGTAATTTCTCCGCATTGCAAGGTGCAATTCTGAAATTTTTTGCTTTTTCCTGCTCCTCTTAGCATGATAAAGAAGATTCAAAGAGAGTGAGATGCCAGCTCCTTTCATTCAGTCAGTAGCTTCAAACATTTCTTGTATATGAATAACATGATGTTTTTCAATGGCAAAAATCAATGAATATTGTAAAATCACAAACAGTAATTTCTCCGCATTGCAAGGTGCAATTCTGAAATTTTTTGCTTTTTCCTGCTCCTCTTAGCATGATAAAGAAGATTCAAAGAGAGTGAGATGCCAGCTCCTTTCATTCAGTCAGTAGCTTCAATCATTTCTGGACGTTTTTCAATGGCAAAAATCAATGAATATTGTAAATGCACAAACAGTAATTTCTCCGCATTGCAAGGTGCAATTCTGAAATTTTTTGCTTTTTCCTGCTCCTCTTAGCATGATAAAGAAGATTCAAAGAGAGTGAGATGCCAGCTCCTTTCATTCAGTCAGTAGCTTCAATCATTTCTGGTATATGAATAACATGATGTTTTTCAATGGCAAAAATCAATGAATATTGTAAATGCACAAACAGTAATTTCTCCGCATTGCAAGTTGCAATTCTGAAATTTTTTGCTTTTTCCTGCTCCTCTTAGCATGATAAAGAAGATTCAAAGAGAGTGAGAAGCCAGCTCCTTTCATTCAGTCAGTAGCTTCAATCATTTCTGGACGTTTTTCAATGGCAAAAATCAATGAATATTGTAAATGCACAAACAGTAATTTCTCCGCATTGCAAGGTGCAATTCTGAAATTTTTTGCTTTTTCCTGCTCCTCTTAGCATGATAAAGAAGATTCAAAGAGAGTGAGATGCCAGCTCCTTTCATTCAGTCAGTAGCTTCAATCATTTCTGGACGTTTTTCAATGGCAAAAATCAATGAATATTGTAAATGCACAAACAGTAATTTCTCCGCATTGCAAGGTGCAATTCTGAAATTTTTTGCTTTTTCCTGCTCCTCTTAGCATGATAAAGAAGATTCAAAGAGAGTTAGATGCCAGCTCCTTTCATTCAGTCAGTAGCTTCAAACATTTCTGGTATATGAATAACATGATGTTTTTCAATGGCAAAAATCAATGAATATTGTAAAAGCACAAACAGTAATTTCTCCGCATTGCAAGGTGCAATTCTGAAATTTTTTGCTTTTTCCTGCTCCTCTTAGCATGATAAAGAAGATTCAAAGAGAGTGAGATGCCAGCTCCTTTCATTCAGTCAGTAGCTTCAATCATTTCTGGACGTTTTTCAATGGCAAAAATCAATGAATATTGTAAATGCACAAACAGTAATTTCTCCGCATTGCAAGGTGCAATTCTGAAATTTTTTGCTTTTTCCTGCTCCTCTTAGCATGATAAAGAAGATTCAAAGAGAGTGAGATGCCAGCTCCTTTCATTCAGTCAGTACCTTCAATCATTTCTGGATGTTTTTCAATGGCAAAAATCAATGAATATTGTAAATGCACAAACAGTAATTTCTCCGCATTGCAAGGTGCAATTCTGAAATTTTTTGCTTTTTCCCGCTCCTCTTAGCATGATAAAGAAGATTCAGAGAGAGTGAGGTGCCAGCTCCTTTCATTCAGTCAGTAGCTTCAAACATTTCTGGTATATGAATAACATGTTTTTCAATGGCAAAAATCAATGAATATTGTAAATGCACAAACAGTAATTTCTCCGCATTGCAAGGTGCAATTCTGAAATTTTTTGATTTTTCCTGCTCCTCTTAGCATGATAAAGAAGATTCAAAGAGAGTGAGATGCCAGCTCCTTTCATTTAGTCAGTAGCTTCAATCATTTCTGGACGTTTTTCAATGGCAAAAATCAATGAATATTGTAAATGCACAAACAGTAATTTCTCCGCATTGCAAGGTGCAATTCTGAAATTTTTTGCTTTTTCCTGCTCCTCTTAGCATGATAAAGAAGATTCAAAGAGAGTGAGATGCCAGCTCCTTTCATTCAGTCAGTAGCTTCAATCATTTCTGGACGTTTTTCAATGGCAAAAATCAATGAATATTGTAAATGCACAAACAGTAATTTCTCCGCATTGCAAGGTGCAATTCTGAAATTTTTTGCTTTTTCCTGCTCCTCTTAGCATGATAAAGAAGATTCAAAGAGAGTGAGATGCCAGCTCCTTTCATTCAGTCAGTAGCTTCAAACATTTCTGGTATATGAATAACATGATGTTTTTCAATGGCAAAAATCAATGAATATTGTAAATGCACAAACAGTAATTTCTCCGCATTGCAAGGTGCAAGTCTGAAATTTTTTGCTTTTTCCTGCTCCTCTTAGCATGGTAAAGAAGATTCAAAGAGAGTGAGATGCCAGCTACTTTCATTCAGTCAGTAGCTTCAATCATTTCTGGACGTTTTTCAATGGTAAAAATCAATGAATATTGTAAATGCACAAACAGTAATTTCTCCACATTGCAAGGTGCAATTCTGAAATTTTTTGCTTTTTCCTGCTCCTCTTAGCATGATAAAGAAGATTCAAAGAGAGTGAGATGCCAGCTCCTTTCATTCAGTCAGTAGCTTCAAACATTTCTGGTATATGAATAACATGATGTTTTTCAATGGCAAAAATCAATGAATATTGTAAATGCACAAACAGTAATTTCTCCGCATTGCAAGGTGCAATTCTGAAATTTTTTGCTTTTTCCTGCTCCTCTTAGCATGATAAAGAAGATTCAAAGAGAGTGAGATGCCAGCTCCTTTCATTCAGTCAGTAGCTTCAAACATTTCTGGTATATGAATAACATGATGTTTTTCAATGGCAAAAATCAATGAATATTGTAAATGCACAAACAGTAATTTCTCCGCATTGCAAGGTGCAATTCTGAAATTTTTTGCTTTTTCCTGCTCCTCTTAGCATGATAAAGAAGATTCAAAGAGAGTGAGATGCCAGCTCCTTTCATTCAGTCAGTAGCTTCAATCATTTCTGGACGTTTTTCAATGGCAAAAATCAATGAATATTGTAAATGCACAAACAGTAATTTCTCCGCATTGCAAGGTGCAATTCTGAAATTTTTTGCTTTTTCCTGCTCCTCTTAGCATGATAAAGAAGATTCAAAGAGAGTGAGATGCCAGCTCCTTTCATTCAGTCAGTAGCTTCAATCATTTCTGGACGTTTTTCAATGGCAAAAATCAATGAATATTGTAAATGCACAAACAGTAATTTCTCCGCATTGCAAGGTGCAATTCTGAAATTTTTTGCTTTTTCCTGCTCCTCTTAGCATGATAAAGAAGATTCAAAGAGAGTGAGATGCCAGCTCCTTTCATTCAGTCAGTAGCTTCAAACATTTCTGGTATATGAATAACATGATGTTTTTCAATGGCAAAAATCAATGAATATTGTAAATGCACAAACAGTAATTTCTCCGCATTGCAAGGTGCAATTCTGAAATTTTTTGCTTTTTCCTGCTCCTCTTAGCATGATAAAGAAGATTCAAAGAGAGTGAGATGCCAGCTCCTTTCATTCAGTCAGTAGCTTCAATCATTTCTGGACGTTTTTCAATGGCAAAAATCAATGAATATTGTAAATGCACAAACAGTAATTTCTCCGCATTGCAAGGTGCAATTCTGAAATTTTTTGCTTTTTCCTGCTCCTCTTAGCATGATAAAGAAGATTCAAAGAGAGTGAGATGCCAGCTCCTTTCATTCAGTCAGTAGCTTCAATCATTTCTGGACGTTTTTCAATGGCAAAAATCAATGAATATTGTAAATGCACAAACAGTAATTTCTCCGCATTGCAAGGTGCAAGTCTGAAATTTTTTGCTTTTTCCTGCTCCTCTTAGCATGACAAAGAAGATTCAAAGAGAGTAAGATGCCAGCTCCTTTCATTCAGTCAGTAGCTTCAATCATTTCTGGTATATGAATAACATGATGTTTTTCAATGGCAAAAATCAATGAATATTGTAAATGCACAAACAGTAATTTCTCCGCATTGCAAGGTGCAATTCTGAAATTTTTTGCTTTTTCCTGCTCCTCTTAGCATGATAAAGAAGATTCAAAGAGAGTGAGATGCCAGCTCCTTTCATTCAGTCAGTAGCTTCAATCATTTCTGGACGTTTTTCAATGGCAAAAATCAATGAATATTGTAAATGCACAAACAGTAATTTCTCCGCATTGCAAAGTGCAATTCTGAAATTTTTTGCTTTTTCCTGCTCCTCTTAGCATGATAAAGAAGATTCAAAGAGAGTGAGATGCCAGCTCCTTTCATTCAGTCAGTAGCTTCAATCATTTCTGGACGTTTTTCAATGGCAAAAATCAATGAATATTGTAAATGCACAAACAGTAATTTCTCCGCATTGCAAGGTGCAATTCTGAAATTTTTTGCTTTTTCCTGCTCCTCTTAGCATGATAAAGAAGATTCAAAGAGAGTGAGATGCCAGCTCCTTTCATTCAGTCAGTAGCTTCAAACATTTCTTGTATATGAATAACATGATGTTTTTCAATGGCAAAAATCAATGAATATTGTAAAAGCACAAACAGTAATTTCTCCGCATTGCAAGGTGCAATTCTGAAATTTTTTGCTTTTTCCTGCTCCTCTTAGCATGATAAAGAAGATTCAAAGAGAGTGAGATGCCAGCTCCTTTCATTCAGTCAGTAGCTTCAATCATTTCTTGACGTTTTTCAATGGCAAAAATCAATGAATATTGTAAATGCACAAACAGTAATTTCTCCGCATTGCAAGGTGCAATTCTGAAATTTTTTGCTTTTTCCTGCTCCTCTTAGCATGATAAAGAAGATTCAAAGAGAGTGAGATGCCAGCTCCTTTCATTCAGTCAGTAGCTTCAATCATTTCTGGTATATGAATAACATGATGTTTTTCAATGGCAAAAATCAATGAATATTGTAAATGCACAAACAGTAATTTCTCCGCATTGCAAGTTGCAATTCTGAAATTTTTTGCTTTTTCCTGCTCCTCTTAGCATGATAAAGAAGATTCAAAGAGAGTGAGATGCCATCTCCTTTCATTCAGTCAGTAGCTTCAATCATTTCTGGACGTTTTTCAATGGCAAAAATCAATGTATATTGTAAATGCACAAACAGTAATTTCTCCGCATTGCAAGGTGCAATTCTGAAATTTTTTGCTTTTTCCTGCTCCTCTTAGCATGATAAAGAAGATTCAAAGAGAGTGAGATGCCAGCTCCTTTCATTCAGTCAGTAGCTTCAATCATTTCTGGACGTTTTTCAATGGCAAAAATCAATGAATATTGTTAATGCACAAACAGTAATTTCTCCGCATTGCAAGGTGCAATTCTGAAATTTTTTGCTTTTTCCTGCTCCTCTTAGCATGATAAAGAAGATTCAAAGAGAGTTAGATGCCAGCTCCTTTCATTCAGTCAGTAGCTTCAAACATTTCTGGTATATGAATAACATGATGTTTTTCAATGGCAAAAATCAATGAATATTGTAAAAGCACAAACAGTAATTTCTCCGCATTGCAAGGTGCAATTCTGAAATTTTTTGCTTTTTCCTGCTCCTCTTAGCATGATAAAGAAGATTCAAAGAGAGTGAGATGCCAGCTCCTTTCATTCAGTCAGTAGCTTCAATCATTTCTGGACGTTTTTCAATGGCAAAAATCAATGAATATTGTAAATGCACAAACAGTAATTTCTCCGCATTGCAAGGTGCAATTCTGAAATTTTTTGCTTTTTCCTGCTCCTCTTAGCATGATAAAGAAGATTCAAAGAGAGTGAGATGCCAGCTCCTTTCATTCAGTCAGTAGCTTCAATCATTTCTGGTATATGAATAACATGATGTTTTTCAATGGCAAAAATCAATGAATATTGTAAATGCACAAACAGTAATTTCTCCGCATTGCAAGTTGCAATTCTGAAATTTTTTGCTTTTTCCTGCTCCTCTTAGCATGATAAAGAAGATTCAAAGAGAGTGAGAAGCCAGCTCCTTTCATTCAGTCAGTAGCTTCAATCATTTCTGGACGTTTTTCAATGGCAAAAATCAATGAATATTGTAAATGCACAAACAGTAATTTCTCCGCATTGCAAGGTGCAATTCTGAAATTTTTTGCTTTTTCCTGCTCCTCTTAGCATGATAAAGAAGATTCAAAGAGAGTGAGATGCCAGCTCCTTTCATTCAGTCAGTAGCTTCAATCATTTCTGGACGTTTTTCAATGGCAAAAATCAATGAATATTGTAAATGCACAAACAGTAATTTCTCCGCATTGCAAGGTGCAATTCTGAAATTTTTTGCTTTTTCCTGCTCCTCTTAGCATGATAAAGAAGATTCAAAGAGAGTTAGATGCCAGCTCCTTTCATTCAGTCAGTAGCTTCAAACATTTCTGGTATATGAATAACATGATGTTTTTCAATGGCAAAAACCAATGAATATTGTAAAAGCACAAACAGTAATTTCTCCGCATTGCAAGGTGCAATTCTGAAATTTTTTGCTTTTTCCTGCTCCTCTTAGCATGATAAAGAAGATTCAAAGAGAGTGAGATGCCAGCTCCTTTCATTCAGTCAGTAGCTTCAATCATTTCTGGACGTTTTTCAATGGCAAAAATCAATGAATATTGTAAATGCACAAACAGTAATTTCTCCGCATTGCAAGGTGCAATTCTGAAATTTTTTGCTTTTTCCTGCTCCTCTTAGCATGATAAAGAAGATTCAAAGAGAGTGAGATGCCAGCTCCTTTCATTCAGTCAGTACCTTCAATCATTTCTGGATGTTTTTCAATGGCAAAAATCAATGAATATTGTAAATGCACAAACAGTAATTTCTCCGCATTGCAAGGTGCAATTCTGAAATTTTTTGCTTTTTCCCGCTCCTCTTAGCATGATAAAGAAGATTCAGAGAGAGTGAGGTGCCAGCTCCTTTCATTCAGTCAGTAGCTTCAAACATTTCTGGTATATGAATAACATGTTTTTCAATGGCAAAAATCAATGAATATTGTAAATGCACAAACAGTAATTTCTCCGCATTGCAAGGTGCAATTCTGAAATTTTTTGATTTTTCCTGCTCCTCTTAGCATGATAAAGAAGATTCAAAGAGAGTGAGATGCCAGCTCCTTTCATTCAGTCAGTAGCTTCAATCATTTCTGGACGTTTTTCAATGGCAAAAATCAATGAATATTGTAAATGCACAAACAGTAATTTCTCCGCATTGCAAGGTGCAATTCTGAAATTTTTTGCTTTTTCCTGCTCCTCTTAGCATGATAAAGAAGATTCAAAGAGAGTGAGATGCCAGCTCCTTTCATTCAGTCAGTAGCTTCAATCATTTCTGGACGTTTTTCAATGGCAAAAATCAATGAATATTGTAAATGCACAAACAGTAATTTCTCCGCATTGCAAGGTGCAATTCTGAAATTTTTTGCTTTTTCCTGCTCCTCTTAGCATGATAAAGAAGATTCAAAGAGAGTGAGATGCCAGCTCCTTTCATTCAGTCAGTAGCTTCAAACATTTCTGGTATATGAATAACATGATGTTTTTCAATGGCAAAAATCAATGAATATTGTAAATGCACAAACAGTAATTTCTCCGCATTGCAAGGTGCAAGTCTGAAATTTTTTGCTTTTTCCTGCTCCTCTTAGCATGGTAAAGAAGATTCAAAGAGAGTGAGATGCCAGCTACTTTCATTCAGTCAGTAGCTTCAATCATTTCTGGACGTTTTTCAATGGTAAAAATCAATGAATATTGTAAATGCACAAACAGTAATTTCTCCACATTGCAAGGTGCAATTCTGAAATTTTTTGCTTTTTCCTGCTCCTCTTAGCATGATAAAGAAGATTCAAAGAGAGTGAGATGCCAGCTCCTTTCATTCAGTCAGTAGCTTCAAACATTTCTGGTATATGAATAACATGATGTTTTTCAATGGCAAAAATCAATGAATATTGTAAATGCACAAACAGTAATTTCTCCGCATTGCAAGGTGCAATTCTGAAATTTTTTGCTTTTTCCTGCTCCTCTTAGCATGATAAAGAAGATTCAAAGAGAGTGAGATGCCAGCTCCTTTCATTCAGTCAGTAGCTTCAAACATTTCTGGTATATGAATAACATGATGTTTTTCAATGGCAAAAATCAATGAATATTGTAAATGCACAAACAGTAATTTCTCCGCATTGCAAGGTGCAATTCTGAAATTTTTTGATTTTTCCTGCTCCTCTTAGCATGATAAAGAAGATTCAAAGAGAGTGAGATGCCAGCTCCTTTCATTCAGTCAGTAGCTTCAATCATTTCTGGACGTTTTTCAATGGCAAAAATCAATGAATATTGTAAATGCACAAACAGTAATTTCTCCGCATTGCAAGGTGCAATTCTGAAATTTTTTGCTTTTTCCTGCTCCTCTTAGCATGATAAAGAAGATTCAAAGAGAGTGAGATGCCAGCTCCTTTCATTCAGTCAGTAGCTTCAATCATTTCTGGACGTTTTTCAATGGCAAAAATCAATGAATATTGTAAATGCACAAACAGTAATTTCTCCGCATTGCAAGGTGCAATTCTGAAATTTTTTGCTTTTTCCTGCTCCTCTTAGCATGATAAAGAAGATTCAAAGAGAGTGAGATGCCAGCTCCTTTCATTCAGTCAGTAGCTTCAAACATTTCTGGTATATGAATAACATGATGTTTTTCAATGGCAAAAATCAATGAATATTGTAAATGCACAAACAGTAATTTCTCCGCATTGCAAGGTGCAATTCTGAAATTTTTTGCTTTTTCCTGCTCCTCTTAGCATGATAAAGAAGATTCAAAGAGAGTGAGATGCCAGCTCCTTTCATTCAGTCAGTAGCTTCAATCATTTCTGGACGTTTTTCAATGGCAAAAATCAATGAATATTGTAAATGCACAAACAGTAATTTCTCCGCATTGCAAGGTGCAATTCTGAAATTTTTTGCTTTTTCCTGCTCCTCTTAGCATGATAAAGAAGATTCAAAGAGAGTGAGATGCCAGCTCCTTTCATTCAGTCAGTAGCTTCAATCATTTCTGGACGTTTTTCAATGGCAAAAATCAATGAATATTGTAAATGCACAAACAGTAATTTCTCCGCATTGCAAGGTGCAATTCTGAAATTTTTTGCTTTTTCCTGCTCCTCTTAGCATGACAAAGAAGATTCAAAGAGAGTAAGATGCCAGCTCCTTTCATTCAGTCAGTAGCTTCAATCATTTCTGGTATATGAATAACATGATGTTTTTCAATGGCAAAAATCAATGAATATTGTAAATGCACAAACAGTAATTTCTCCGCATTGCAAGGTGCAATTCTGAAATTTTTTGCTTTTTCCTGCTCCTCTTAGCATGATAAAGAAGATTCAAAGAGAGTGAGATGCCAGCTCCTTTCATTCAGTCAGTAGCTTCAATCATTTCTGGACGTTTTTCAATGGCAAAAATCAATGAATATTGTAAATGCACAAACAGTAATTTCTCCGCATTGCAAAGTGCAATTCTGAAATTTTTTGCTTTTTCCTGCTCCTCTTAGCATGATAAAGAAGATTCAAAGAGAGTGAGATGCCAGCTCCTTTCATTCAGTCAGTAGCTTCAATCATTTCTGGACGTTTTTCAATGGCAAAAATCAATGAATATTGTAAATGCACAAACAGTAATTTCTCCGCATTGCAAGGTGCAATTCTGAAATTTTTTGCTTTTTCCTGCTCCTCTTAGCATGATAAAGAAGATTCAAAGAGAGTGAGATGCCAGCTCCTTTCATTCAGTCAGTAGCTTCAAACATTTCTTGTATATGAATAACATGATGTTTTTCAATGGCAAAAATCAATGAATATTGTAAAAGCACAAACAGTAATTTCTCCGCATTGCAAGGTGCAATTCTGAAATTTTTTGCTTTTTCCTGCTCCTCTTAGCATGATAAAGAAGATTCAAAGAGAGTGAGATGCCAGCTCCTTTCATTCAGTCAGTAGCTTCAATCATTTCTTGACGTTTTTCAATGGCAAAAATCAATGAATATTGTAAATGCACAAACAGTAATTTCTCCGCATTGCAAGGTGCAATTCTGAAATTTTTTGCTTTTTCCTGCTCCTCTTAGCATGATAAAGAAGATTCAAAGAGAGTGAGATGCCAGCTCCTTTCATTCAGTCAGTAGCTTCAATCATTTCTGGTATATGAATAACATGATGTTTTTCAATGGCAAAAATCAATGAATATTGTAAATGCACAAACAGTAATTTCTCCGCATTGCAAGTTGCAATTCTGAAATTTTTTGCTTTTTCCTGCTCCTCTTAGCATGATAAAGAAGATTCAAAGAGAGTGAGATGCCATCTCCTTTCATTCAGTCAGTAGCTTCAATCATTTCTGGACGTTTTTCAATGGCAAAAATCAATGTATATTGTAAATGCACAAACAGTAATTTCTCCGCATTGCAAGGTGCAATTCTGAAATTTTTTGCTTTTTCCTGCTCCTCTTAGCATGATAAAGAAGATTCAAAGAGAGTGAGATGCCAGCTCCTTTCATTCAGTCAGTAGCTTCAATCATTTCTGGACGTTTTTCAATGGCAAAAATCAATGAATATTGTTAATGCACAAACAGTAATTTCTCCGCATTGCAAGGTGCAATTCTGAAATTTTTTGCTTTTTCCTGCTCCTCTTAGCATGATAAAGAAGATTCAAAGAGAGTTAGATGCCAGCTCCTTTCATTCAGTCTGTAGCTTCAAACATTTCTGGTATATGAATAACATGATGTTTTTCAATGGCAAAAATCAATGAATATTGTAAAAGCACAAACAGTAATTTCTCCGCATTGCAAGGTGCAATTCTGAAATTTTTTGCTTTTTCCTGCTCCTCTTAGCATGATAAAGAAGATTCAAAGAGAGTGAGATGCCAGCTCCTTTCATTCAGTCAGTAGCTTCAATCATTTCTGGACGTTTTTCAATTGCAAAAATCAATGAATATTGTAAATGCACAAACAGTAATTTCTCCGCATTGCAAGGTGCAATTCTGAAATTTTTTGCTTTTTCCTGCTCCTCTTAGCATGATAAAGAAGATTCAAAGAGAGTGAGATGCCAGCTCCTTTCATTCAGTCAGTAGCTTCAATCATTTCTGGTATATGAATAACATGATGTTTTTCAATGGCAAAAATCAATGAATATTGTAAATGCACAAACAGTAATTTCTCCACATTGCAAGGTGCAATTCTGAAATTTTTTGCTTTTTCCTGCTCCTCTTAGCATGATAAAGAAGATTCAAAGAGAGTGAGATGCCAGCTCCTTTCATTCAGTCAGTAGCTTCAATCATTTCTGGAGGTTTTTCAATGGCAAAAATCAATGAATATTGTAAATGCACAAACAGTAATTTCTCCGCATTGCAAGGTGCAATTCTGAAATTTTTTGCTTTTTCCTGCTCCTCTTAGCATGATAAAGAAGATTCAAAGAGAGCGAGATGCCAGCTCCTTTCATTCAGTCAGTAGCTTCAATCATTTCTGGTATATGAATAACATGATGTTTTTCAATGGCAAAAATCAATGAATATTGTAAATGCACAAACAGTAATTTCTCCGCATTGCAAGGTGCAATTCTGAAATTTTTTGCTTTTTCCTGCTCCTCTTAGCATGATAAAGAAGATTCAAAGAGAGTGAGATGCCAGCTCCTTTCATTCAGTCAGTAGCTTCAATCATTTCTGGACGTTTTTCAATGGCAAAAATCAATGAATATTGTAAATGCACAAACAGTAATTTCTCCGCATTGCAAGGTGCAATTCTGAAATTTTTTGCTTTTTCCTGCTCCTCTTAGCATGATAAAGAAGATTCAAAGAGAGTGAGATGCCAGCTCCTTTCATTCAGTCAGTAGCTTCAAACATTTCTGGTATATGAATAACATGATGTTTTTCAATGGCAAAAATCTATGAATATTGTAAATGCACAAACAGTAATTTCTCCGCATTGCAAGGTGCAATTCTGAAATTTTTTGCTTTTTCCTGCTCCTCTTAGCATGATAAAGAAGATTCAAAGAGAGTGAGATGCCAGCTCCTTTCATTCAGTCAGTAGCTTCAATCATTTCTGGTATATGAATAACATGATGTTTTTCAATGGCAAAAATCAATGAATATTGTAAATGCACAAACAGTAATTTCTCCGCATTGCAAGGTGCAATTCTGAAATTTTTTGCTTTTTCCTGCTCCTCTTAGCATGATAAAGAAGATACAAAGAGAGTGAGATGCCAGCTCCTTTCATTCAGTCAGTAGCTTCAAACATTTCTGGTATATGAATAACATGATGTTTTTCAATGGCAAAAATCAATGAATATTGTAAATGCACAAACAGTAATTTCTCCGCATTGCAAGTTGCAATTCTGAAATTTTTTGCTTTTTCCTGCTCCTCTTAGCATGATAAAGAAGATTCAAAGAGAGTGAGATGCCAGCTCCTTTCATTCAGTCAGTAGCTTCAATCATTTCTGGACGTTTTTCAATGGCAAAAATCAATGAATATTGTAAATGCACAAACAGTAATTTCTCCGCATTGCAAGGTGCAATTCTGAAATTTTTTGCTTTTTCCTGCTCCTCTTAGCATGATAAAGAAGATTCAAAGAGAGTGAGATGTCAGCTCCTTTCATTCAGTCAGTAGCTTCAAACATTTCTGGTATATGAATAACATGATGTTTTTCAATGGCAAAAATCAATGAATTTTGTAAATGCACAAACAGTAATTTCTCCGCATTGCAAGGTGCAATTCTGAAATTTTTTGCTTTTTCCTGCTCCTCTTAGCATGATAAAGAAGATTCAAAGAGAGTGAGATGCCAGTTCCTTTCATTCAGTCAGTAGCTTCAATCATTTCTGGACGTTTTTCAATGGCAAAAATCAATGAATATTGTAAATGCACAAACAGTAATTTCTCCGCATTGCAAGGTGCAATTCTGAAATTTTTTGCTTTTTCCTGCTCCTCTTAGCATGATAAAGAAGATTCAAAGAGAGTGAGATGCCAGCTCCTTTCATTCAGTCAGTAGCTTCAATCATTTCTGGTATATGAATAACATGATGTTTTTCAATGGCAAAAATCAATGAATATTGTAAATGCACAAACAGTAATTTCTCCGCATTGCAAGGTGCAATTCAGAATTTTTTTGCTTTTTCCTGCTCCTCTTAGCATGATAAAGAAGATTCAAAGAGAGTGAGATGCCAGCTCCTTTCATTCAGTCAGTAGCTTCAATCATTTCTGGACGTTTTTCAATGGCAAAAATCAATGAATATTGTAAATGCACAAACAGTAATTTCTCCGCATTGCAAGGTGCAATTCTGAAATTTTTTGCTTTTTCCTGCTCCTCTTAGCATGATAAAGAAGATTCAAAGAGAGTGAGATGCCAGCTCCTTTCATTCAGTCAGTAGCTTCAATCATTTCTGGACGTTTTTCAATGGCAAAAATCAATGAATATTGTAAATGCACAAACAGTAATTTCTCCGCATTGCAAGGTGCAATTCTGAAATTTTTTGCTTTTTCCTGCTCCTCTTAGCATGATAAAGAAGATTCAAAGAGAGTGAGATGCCAGCTCCTTTCATTCAGTCAGTAGCTTCAAACATTTCTGGTATATGAATAACATGATGTTTTTCAATGGCAAAAATCAATGAATATTGTAAATGCACAAACAGTAATTTCTCCGCATTGCAAGGTGCAAGTCTGAAATTTTTTGCTTTTTCCTGCTCCTCTTAGCATGATAAAGAAGATTCAAAGAGAGTGAGATGCCAGCTACTTTCATTCAGTCAGTAGCTTCAATCATTTCTGGACGTTTTTCAATGGTAAAAATCAATGAATATTGTAAATGCACAAACAGTAATTTCTCCACATTGCAAGGTGCAATTCTGAAATTTTTTGCTTTTTCCTGCTCCTCTTAGCATGATAAAGAAGATTCAAAGAGAGTGAGATGCCAGCTCCTTTCATTCAGTCAGTAGCTTCAATCATTTCTGGTATATGAATAACATGATGTTTTTCAATGGCAAAAATCAATGAATATTGTAAATGCACAAACAGTAATTTCTCCGCATTGCAAGGTGCAATTCTGAAATTTTTTGCTTTATCCTGCTCCTCTTAGCATGATAAAGAAGATTCAAAGAGAGTGAGATGCCAGCTCCTTTCATTCAGTCAGTAGCTTCAATCATTTCTGGACGTTTTTCAATGGCAAAAATCAATGAATATTGTAAATGCACAAACAGTAATTTCTCCGCATTGCAAGGTGCAATTCTGAAATTTTTTGCTTTTTCCTGCTCCTCTTAGCATGATAAAGAAGATTCAAAGAGAGTGAGATGCCAGCTCCTTTCATTCAGTCAGTAGCTTCAATCATTTCTGGACGTTTTTCAATGGCAAAAATCAATGAATATTGTAAATGCACAAACAGTAATTTCTCCGCATTGCAAGGTGCAATTCTGAAATTTTTTGCTTTTTCCTGCTCCTCTTAGCATGATAAAGAAGATTCAAAGAGAGTGAGATGCCAGCTCCTTTCATTCAGTCAGTAGCTTCAAACATTTCTGGTATATGAATAACATGATGTTTTTCAATGGCAAAAATCAATGAATATTGTAAATGCACAAACAGTAATTTCTCCGCATTGCAAGTTGCAATTCTGAAATTTTTTGCTTTTTCCTGCTCCTCTTAGCATGATAAAGAAGATTCAAAGAGAGTGAGATGCCAGCTCCTTTCATTCAGTCAGTAGCTTCAATCATTTCTGGACGTTTTTCAATGGCAAAAATCAATGAATATTGTAAATGCACAAACAGTAATTTCTCCGCATTGCAAGGTGCAATTCTGAAATTTTTTGCTTTTTCCTGCTCCTCTTAGCATGATAAAGAAGATTCAAAGAGAGTGAGATGTCAGCTCCTTTCATTCAGTCAGTAGCTTCAAACATTTCTGGTATATGAATAACATGATGTTTTTCAATGGCAAAAATCAATGAATTTTGTAAATGCACAAACAGTAATTTCTCCGCATTGCAAGGTGCAATTCTGAAATTTTTTGCTTTTTCCTGCTCCTCTTAGCATGATAAAGAAGATTCAAAGAGAGTGAGATGCCAGTTCCTTTCATTCAGTCAGTAGCTTCAATCATTTCTGGACGTTTTTCAATGGCAAAAATCAATGAATATTGTAAATGCACAAACAGTAATTTCTCCGCATTGCAAGGTGCAATTCTGAAATTTTTTGCTTTTTCCTGCTCCTCTTAGCATGATAAAGAAGATTCAAAGAGAGTGAGATGCCAGCTCCTTTCATTCAGTCAGTAGCTTCAATCATTTCTGGTATATGAATAACATGATGTTTTTCAATGGCAAAAATCAATGAATATTGTAAATGCACAAACAGTAATTTCTCCGCATTGCAAGGTGCAATTCAGAATTTTTTTGCTTTTTCCTGCTCCTCTTAGCATGATAAAGAAGATTCAAAGAGAGTGAGATGCCAGCTCCTTTCATTCAGTCAGTAGCTTCAATCATTTCTGGACGTTTTTCAATGGCAAAAATCAATGAATATTGTAAATGCACAAACAGTAATTTCTCCGCATTGCAAGGTGCAATTCTGAAATTTTTTGCTTTTTCCTGCTCCTCTTAGCATGATAAAGAAGATTCAAAGAGAGTGAGATGCCAGCTCCTTTCATTCAGTCAGTAGCTTCAATCATTTCTGGACGTTTTTCAATGGCAAAAATCAATGAATATTGTAAATGCACAAACAGTAATTTCTCCGCATTGCAAGGTGCAATTCTGAAATTTTTTGCTTTTTCCTGCTCCTCTTAGCATGATAAAGAAGATTCAAAGAGAGTGAGATGCCAGCTCCTTTCATTCAGTCAGTAGCTTCAAACATTTCTGGTATATGAATAACATGATGTTTTTCAATGGCAAAAATCAATGAATATTGTAAATGCACAAACAGTAATTTCTCCGCATTGCAAGGTGCAAGTCTGAAATTTTTTGCTTTTTCCTGCTCCTCTTAGCATGATAAAGAAGATTCAAAGAGAGTGAGATGCCAGCTACTTTCATTCAGTCAGTAGCTTCAATCATTTCTGGACGTTTTTCAATGGTAAAAATCAATGAATATTGTAAATGCACAAACAGTAATTTCTCCACATTGCAAGGTGCAATTCTGAAATTTTTTGCTTTTTCCTGCTCCTCTTAGCATGATAAAGAAGATTCAAAGAGAGTGAGATGCCAGCTCCTTTCATTCAGTCAGTAGCTTCAATCATTTCTGGTATATGAATAACATGATGTTTTTCAATGGCAAAAATCAATGAATATTGTAAATGCACAAACAGTAATTTCTCCGCATTGCAAGGTGCAATTCTGAAATTTTTTGCTTTATCCTGCTCCTCTTAGCATGATAAAGAAGATTCAAAGAGAGTGAGATGCCAGCTCCTTTCATTCAGTCAGTAGCTTCAATCATTTCTGGACGTTTTTCAATGGCAAAAATCAATGAATATTGTAAATGCACAAACAGTAATTTCTCCGCATTGCAAGGTGCAATTCTGAAATTTTTTGCTTTTTCCTGCTCCTCTTAGCATGATAAAGAAGATTCAAAGAGAGTGAGATGCCAGCTCCTTTCATTCAGTCAGTAGCTTCAATCATTTCTGGACGTTTTTCAATGGCAAAAATCAATGAATATTGTAAATGCACAAACAGTAATTTCTCCGCATTGCAAGGTGCAATTCTGAAATTTTTTGCTTTTTCCTGCTCCTCTTAGCATGATAAAGAAGATTCAAAGAGAGTTAGATGCCAGCTCCTTTCATTCAGTCAGTAGCTTCAAACATTTCTGGTATATGAATAACATGATGTTTTTCAATGGCAAAAATCAATGAATATTGTAAAAGCACAAACAGTAATTTCTCCGCATTGCAAGGTGCAATTCTGAAATTTTTTGCTTTTTCCTGCTCCTCTTAGCATGATAAAGAAGATTCAAAGAGAGTGAGATGCCAGCTCCTTTCATTCAGTCAGTAGCTTCAAACATTTCTTGTATATGAATAACATGATGTTTTTCAATGGCAAAAATCAATGAATATTGTAAAAGCACAAACAGTAATTTCTCCGCATTGCAAGGTGCAATTCTGAAATTTTTTGCTTTTTCCTGCTCCTCTTAGCATGATAAAGAAGATTCAAAGAGAGTGAGATGCCAGCTCCTTTCATTCAGTCAGTAGCTTCAATCATTTCTGGACGTTTTTCAATGGCAAAAATCAATGAATATTGTAAATGCACAAACAGTAATTTCTCCGCATTGCAAGGTGCAATTCTGAAATTTTTTGCTTTTTCCTGCTCCTCTTAGCATGATAAAGAAGATTCAAAGAGAGTGAGATGCCAGCTCCTTTCATTCAGTCAGTAGCTTCAATCATTTCTGGTATATGAATAACATGATGTTTTTCAATGGCAAAAATCAATGAATATTGTAAATGCACAAACAGTAATTTCTCCGCATTGCAAGGTGCAATTCTGAAATTTTTTGCTTTTTCCTGCTCCTCTTAGCATGATAAAGAAGATTCAAAGAGAGTGAGATGCCAGCTCCTTTCATTCAGTCAGTAGCTTCAATCATTTCTGGACGTTTTTCAATGGCAAAAATCAATGAATATTGTAAATGCACAAACAGTAATTTCTCCGCATTGCAAGGTGCAATTCTGAAATTTTTTGCTTTTTCCTGCTCCTCTTAGCATGATAAAGAAGATTCAAAGAGAGTTAGATGCCAGCTCCTTTCATTCAGTCAGTAGCTTCAAACATTTCTGGTATATGAATAACATGATGTTTTTCAATGGCAAAAATCAATGAATATTGTAAAAGCACAAACAGTAATTTCTCCGCATTGCAAGGTGCAATTCTGAAATTTTTTGCTTTTTCCTGCTCCTCTTAGCATGATAAAGAAGATTCAAAGAGAGTGAGATGCCAGCTCCTTTCATTCAGTCAGTAGCTTCAATCATTTCTGGACGTTTTTCAATGGCAAAAATCAATGAATATTGTAAATGCACAAACAGTAATTTCTCCGCATTGCAAGGTGCAATTCTGAAATTTTTTGCTTTTTCCTGCTCCTCTTAGCATGATAAAGAAGATTCAAAGAGAGTGAGATGCCAGCTCCTTTCATTCAGTCAGTACCTTCAATCATTTCTGGATGTTTTTCAATGGCAAAAATCAATGAATATTGTAAATGCACAAACAGTAATTTCTCCGCATTGCAAGGTGCAATTCTGAAATTTTTTGCTTTTTCCCGCTCCTCTTAGCATGATAAAGAAGATTCAAAGAGAGTGAGGTGCCAGCTCCTTTCATTCAGTCAGTAGCTTCAAACATTTCTGGTATATGAATAACATGTTTTTCAATGGCAAAAATCAATGAATATTGTAAATGCACAAACAGTAATTTCTCCGCATTGCAAGGTGCAATTCTGAAATTTTTTGATTTTTCCTGCTCCTCTTAGCATGATAAAGAAGATTCAAAGAGAGTGAGATGCCAGCTCCTTTCATTCAGTCAGTAGCTTCAATCATTTCTGGACGTTTTTCAATGGCAAAAATCAATGAATATTGTAAATGCACAAACAGTAATTTCTCCGCATTGCAAGGTGCAATTCTGAAATTTTTTGCTTTTTCCTGCTCCTCTTAGCATGATAAAGAAGATTCAAAGAGAGTGAGATGCCAGCTCCTTTCATTCAGTCAGTAGCTTCAATCATTTCTGGACGTTTTTCAATGGCAAAAATCAATGAATATTGTAAATGCACAAACAGTAATTTCTCCGCATTGCAAGGTGCAATTCTGAAATTTTTTGCTTTTTCCTGCTCCTCTTAGCATGATAAAGAAGATTCAAAGAGAGTGAGATGCCAGCTCCTTTCATTCAGTCAGTAGCTTCAAACATTTCTGGTATATGAATAACATGATGTTTTTCAATGGCAAAAATCAATGAATATTGTAAATGCACAAACAGTAATTTCTCCGCATTGCAAGGTGCAAGTCTGAAATTTTTTGCTTTTTCCTGCTCCTCTTAGCATGGTAAAGAAGATTCAAAGAGAGTGAGATGCCAGCTACTTTCATTCAGTCAGTAGCTTCAATCATTTCTGGACGTTTTTCAATGGTAAAAATCAATGAATATTGTAAATGCACAAACAGTAATTTCTCCACATTGCAAGGTGCAATTCTGAAATTTTTTGCTTTTTCCTGCTCCTCTTAGCATGATAAAGAAGATTCAAAGAGAGTGAGATGCCAGCTCCTTTCATTCAGTCAGTAGCTTCAAACATTTCTGGTATATGAATAACATGATGTTTTTCAATGGCAAAAATCAATGAATATTGTAAATGCACAAACAGTAATTTCTCCGCATTGCAAGGTGCAATTCTGAAATTTTTTGCTTTTTCCTGCTCCTCTTAGCATGATAAAGAAGATTCAAAGAGAGTGAGATGCCAGCTCCTTTCATTCAGTCAGTAGCTTCAAACATTTCTGGTATATGAATAACATGATGTTTTTCAATGGCAAAAATCAATGAATATTGTAAATGCACAAACAGTAATTTCTCCGCATTGCAAGGTGCAATTCTGAAATTTTTTGCTTTTTCCTGCTCCTCTTAGCATGATAAAGAAGATTCAAAGAGAGTGAGATGCCAGCTCCTTTCATTCAGTCAGTAGCTTCAATCATTTCTGGACGTTTTTCAATGGCAAAAATCAATGAATATTGTAAATGCACAAACAGTAATTTCTCCGCATTGCAAGGTGCAATTCTGAAATTTTTTGCTTTTTCCTGCTCCTCTTAGCATGATAAAGAAGATTCAAAGAGAGTGAGATGCCAGCTCCTTTCATTCAGTCAGTAGCTTCAATCATTTCTGGACGTTTTTCAATGGCAAAAATCAATGAATATTGTAAATGCACAAACAGTAATTTCTCCGCATTGCAAGGTGCAATTCTGAAATTTTTTGCTTTTTCCTGCTCCTCTTAGCATGATAAAGAAGATTCAAAGAGAGTGAGATGCCAGCTCCTTTCATTCAGTCAGTAGCTTCAAACATTTCTGGTATATGAATAACATGATGTTTTTCAATGGCAAAAATCAATGAATATTGTAAATGCACAAACAGTAATTTCTCCGCATTGCAAGGTGCAATTCTGAAATTTTTTGCTTTTTCCTGCTCCTCTTAGCATGATAAAGAAGATTCAAAGAGAGTGAGATGCCAGCTCCTTTCATTCAGTCAGTAGCTTCAATCATTTCTGGACGTTTTTCAATGGCAAAAATCAATGAATATTGTAAATGCACAAACAGTAATTTCTCCGCATTGCAAGGTGCAATTCTGAAATTTTTTGCTTTTTCCTGCTCCTCTTAGCATGATAAAGAAGATTCAAAGAGAGTGAGATGCCAGCTCCTTTCATTCAGTCAGTAGCTTCAATCATTTCTGGACGTTTTTCAATGGCAAAAATCAATGAATATTGTAAATGCACAAACAGTAATTTCTCCGCATTGCAAGGTGCAATTCTGAAATTTTTTGCTTTTTCCTGCTCCTCTTAGCATGACAAAGAAGATTCAAAGAGAGTAAGATGCCAGCTCCTTTCATTCAGTCAGTAGCTTCAATCATTTCTGGTATATGAATAACATGATGTTTTTCAATGGCAAAAATCAATGAATATTGTAAATGCACAAACAGTAATTTCTCCGCATTGCAAGGTGCAATTCTGAAATTTTTTGCTTTTTCCTGCTCCTCTTAGCATGATAAAGAAGATTCAAAGAGAGTGAGATGCCAGCTCCTTTCATTCAGTCAGTAGCTTCAATCATTTCTGGACGTTTTTCAATGGCAAAAATCAATGAATATTGCAAATGCACAAACAGTAATTTCTCCGCATTGCAAAGTGCAATTCTGAAATTTTTTGCTTTTTCCTGCTCCTCTTAGCATGATAAAGAAGATTCAAAGAGAGTGAGATGCCAGCTCCTTTCATTCAGTCAGTAGCTTCAATCATTTCTGGACGTTTTTCAATGGCAAAAATCAATGAATATTGTAAATGCACAAACAGTAATTTCTCCGCATTGCAAGGTGCAATTCTGAAATTTTTTGCTTTTTCCTGCTCCTCTTAGCATGATAAAGAAGATTCAAAGAGAGTGAGATGCCAGCTCCTTTCATTCAGTCAGTAGCTTCAAACATTTCTTGTATATGAATAACATGATGTTTTTCAATGGCAAAAATCAATGAATATTGTAAAAGCACAAACAGTAATTTCTCCGCATTGCAAGGTGCAATTCTGAAATTTTTTGCTTTTTCCTGCTCCTCTTAGCATGATAAAGAAGATTCAAAGAGAGTGAGATGCCAGCTCCTTTCATTCAGTCAGTAGCTTCAATCATTTCTTGACGTTTTTCAATGGCAAAAATCAATGAATATTGTAAATGCACAAACAGTAATTTCTCCGCATTGCAAGGTGCAATTCTGAAATTTTTTGCTTTTTCCTGCTCCTCTTAGCATGATAAAGAAGATTCAAAGAGAGTGAGATGCCAGCTCCTTTCATTCAGTCAGTAGCTTCAATCATTTCTGGTATATGAATAACATGATGTTTTTCAATGGCAAAAATCAATGAATATTGTAAATGCACAAACAGTAATTTCTCCGCATTGCAAGTTGCAATTCTGAAATTTTTTGCTTTTTCCTGCTCCTCTTAGCATGATAAAGAAGATTCAAAGAGAGTGAGATGCCATCTCCTTTCATTCAGTCAGTAGCTTCAATCATTTCTGGACGTTTTTCAATGGCAAAAATCAATGAATATTGTAAATGCACAAACAGTAATTTCTCTGCATTGCAAGGTGCAATTCTGAATTTTTTTGCTTTTTCCTGCTCCTCTTAGCATGATAAAGAAGATTCAAAGAGAGTGAGATGCCAGCTCCTTTCATTCAGTCAGTAGCTTCAATCATTTCTGGACGTTTTTCAATGGCAAAAATCAATGAATATTGTAAATGCACAAACAGTAATTTCTCCGCATTGCAAGGTGCAATTCTGAAATTTTTTGCTTTTTCCTGCTCCTCTTAGCATGATAAAGAAGATTCAAAGAGAGTTAGATGCCAGCTCCTTTCATTCAGTCAGTAGCTTCAAACATTTCTGGTATATGAATAACATGATGTTTTTCAATGGCAAAAATCAATGAATATTGTAAAAGCACAAACAGTAATTTCTCCGCATTGCAAGGTGCAATTCTGAAATTTTTTGCTTTTTCCTGCTCCTCTTAGCATGATAAAGAAGATTCAAAGAGAGTGAGATGCCAGCTCCTTTCATTCAGTCAGTAGCTTCAATCATTTCTGGACGTTTTTCAATTGCAAAAATCAATGAATATTGTAAATGCACAAACAGTAATTTCTCCGCATTGCAAGGTGCAATTCTGAAATTTTTTGCTTTTTCCTGCTCCTCTTAGCATGATAAAGAAGATTCAAAGAGAGTGAGATGCCAGCTCCTTTCATTCAGTCAGTAGCTTCAATCATTTCTGGTATATGAATAACATGATGTTTTTCAATGGCAAAAATCAATGAATATTGTAAATGCACAAACAGTAATTTCTCCACATTGCAAGGTGCAATTCTGAAATTTTTTGCTTTTTCCTGCTCCTCTTAGCATGATAAAGAAGATTCAAAGAGAGTGAGATGCCAGCTCCTTTCATTCAGTCAGTAGCTTCAATCATTTCTGGAGGTTTTTCAATGGCAAAAATCAATGAATATTGTAAATGCACAAACAGTAATTTCTCCGCATTGCAAGGTGCAATTCTGAAATTTTTTGCTTTTTCCTGCTCCTCTTAGCATGATAAAGAAGATTCAAAGAGAGCGAGATGCCAGCTCCTTTCATTCAGTCAGTAGCTTCAATCATTTCTGGTATATGAATAACATGATGTTTTTCAATGGCAAAAATCAATGAATATTGTAAATGCACAAACAGTAATTTCTCCGCATTGCAAGGTGCAATTCTGAAATTTTTTGCTTTTTCCTGCTCCTCTTAGCATGATAAAGAAGATTCAAAGAGAGTGAGATGCCAGCTCCTTTCATTCAGTCAGTAGCTTCAATCATTTCTGGACGTTTTTCAATGGCAAAAATCAATGAATATTGTAAATGCACAAACAGTAATTTCTCCGCATTGCAAGGTGCAATTCTGAAATTTTTTGCTTTTTCCTGCTCCTCTTAGCATGATAAAGAAGATTCAAAGAGAGTGAGATGCCAGCTCCTTTCATTCAGTCAGTAGCTTCAAACATTTCTGGTATATGAATAACATGATGTTTTTCAATGGCAAAAATCAATGAATATTGTAAATGCACAAACAGTAATTTCTCCGCATTGCAAGGTGCAATTCTGAAATTTTTTGCTTTTTCCTGCTCCTCTTAGCATGATAAAGAAGATTCAAAGAGAGTGAGATGCCAGCTCCTTTCATTCAGTCAGTAGCTTCAATCATTTCTGGACGTTTTTCAATGGCAAAAATCAATGAATATTGTAAATGCACAAACAGTAATTTCTCCGCATTGCAAGGTGCAATTCTGAAATTTTTTGCTTTTTCCTGCTCCTCTTAGCATGATAAAGAAGATTCAAAGAGAGTGAGATGCCAGCTCCTTTCATTCAGTCAGTAGCTTCAATCATTTCTGGTATATGAATAACATGATGTTTTTCAATGGCAAAAATCAATGAATATTGTAAATGCACAAACAGTAATTTCTCCGCATTGCAAGGTGCAATTCTGAAATTTTTTGCTTTTTCCTGCTCCTCTTAGCATGATAAAGAAGATTCAAAGAGAGTGAGATGCCAGCTCCTTTCATTCAGTCAGTAGCTTCAAACATTTCTGGTATATGAATAACATGATGTTTTTCAATGGCAAAAATCAATGAATATTGTAAATGCACAAACATTAATTTCTCCGCATTGCAAGTTGCAATTCTGAAATTTTTTGCTTTTTCCTGCTCCTCTTAGCATGATAAAGAAGATTCAAAGAGAGTGAGATGCCAGCTCCTTTCATTCAGTCAGTAGCTTCAATCATTTCTGGACGTTTTTCAATGGCAAAAATCAATGAATATTGTAAATGCACAAACAGTAATTTCTCCGCATTGCAAGGTGCAATTCTGAAATTTTTTGCTTTTTCCTGCTCCTCTTAGCATGATAAAGAAGATTCAAAGAGAGTGAGATGTCAGCTCCTTTCATTCAGTCAGTAGCTTCAAACATTTCTGGTATATGAATAACATGATGTTTTTCAATGGCAAAAATCAATGAATTTTGTAAATGCACAAACAGTAATTTCTCCGCATTGCAAGGTGCAATTCTGAAATTTTTTGCTTTTTCCTGCTCCTCTTAGCATGATAAAGAAGATTCAAAGAGAGTGAGATGCCAGTTCCTTTCATTCAGTCAGTAGCTTCAATCATTTCTGGACGTTTTTCAATGGCAAAAATCAATGAATATTGTAAATGCACAAACAGTAATTTCTCCGCATTGCAAGGTGCAATTCTGAAATTTTTTGCTTTTTCCTGCTCCTCTTAGCATGATAAAGAAGATTCAAAGAGAGTGAGATGCCAGCTCCTTTCATTCAGTCAGTAGCTTCAATCATTTCTGGTATATGAATAACATGATGTTTTTCAATGGCAAAAATCAATGAATATTGTAAATGCACAAACAGTAATTTCTCCGCATTGCAAGGTGCAATTCTGAATTTTTTTGCTTTTTCCTGCTCCTCTTAGCATGATAAAGAAGATTCAAAGAGAGTGAGATGCCAGCTCCTTTCATTCAGTCAGTAGCTTCAATCATTTCTGGACGTTTTTCAATGGCAAAAATCAATGAATATTGTAAATGCACAAACAGTAATTTCTCCGCATTGCAAGGTGCAATTCTGAAATTTTTTGCTTTTTCCTGCTCCTCTTAGCATGATAAACAAGATTCAAAGAGAGTTAGATGCCAGCTCCTTTCATTCAGTCAGTAGCTTCAAACATTTCTGGTATATGAATAACATGATGTTTTTCAATGGCAAAAATCAATGAATATTGTAAAAGCACAAACAGTAATTTCTCCGCATTGCAAGGTGCAATTCTGAAATTTTTTGCTTTTTCCTGCTCCTCTTAGCATGATAAAGAAGATTCAAAGAGAGTGAGATGCCAGCTCCTTTCATTCAGTCAGTAGCTTCAATCATTTCTGGACGTTTTTCAATTGCAAAAATCAATGAATATTGTAAATGCACAAACAGTAATTTCTCCGCATTGCAAGGTGCAATTCTGAAATTTTTTGCTTTTTCCTGCTCCTCTTAGCATGATAAAGAAGATTCAAAGAGAGTGAGATGCCAGCTCCTTTCATTCAGTCAGTAGCTTCAATCATTTCTGGTATATGAATAACATGATGTTTTTCAATGGCAAAAATCAATGAATATTGTAAATGCACAAACAGTAATTTCTCCACATTGCAAGGTGCAATTCTGAAATTTTTTGCTTTTTCCTGCTCCTCTTAGCATGATAAAGAAGATTCAAAGAGAGTGAGATGCCAGCTCCTTTCATTCAGTCAGTAGCTTCAATCATTTCTGGAGGTTTTTCAATGGCAAAAATCAATGAATATTGTAAATGCACAAACAGTAATTTCTCCGCATTGCAAGGTGCAATTCTGAAATTTTTTGCTTTTTCCTGCTCCTCTTAGCATGATAAAGAAGATTCAAAGAGAGCGAGATGCCAGCTCCTTTCATTCAGTCAGTAGCTTCAATCATTTCTGGTATATGAATAACATGATGTTTTTCAATGGCAAAAATCAATGAATATTGTAAATGCACAAACAGTAATTTCTCCGCATTGCAAGGTGCAATTCTGAAATTTTTTGCTTTTTCCTGCTCCTCTTAGCATGATAAAGAAGATTCAAAGAGAGTGAGATGCCAGCTCCTTTCATTCAGTCAGTAGCTTCAATCATTTCTGGACGTTTTTCAATGGCAAAAATCAATGAATATTGTAAATGCACAAACAGTAATTTCTCCGCATTGCAAGGTGCAATTCTGAAATTTTTTGCTTTTTCCTGCTCCTCTTAGCATGATAAAGAAGATTCAAAGAGAGTGAGATGCCAGCTCCTTTCATTCAGTCAGTAGCTTCAAACATTTCTGGTATATGAATAACATGATGTTTTTCAATGGCAAAAATCAATGAATATTGTAAATGCACAAACAGTAATTTCTCCGCATTGCAAGGTGCAATTCTGAAATTTTTTGCTTTTTCCTGCTCCTCTTAGCATGATAAAGAAGATTCAAAGAGAGTGAGATGCCAGCTCCTTTCATTCAGTCAGTAGCTTCAATCATTTCTGGACGTTTTTCAATGGCAAAAATCAATGAATATTGTAAATGCACAAACAGTAATTTCTCCGCATTGCAAGGTGCAATTCTGAAATTTTTTGCTTTTTCCTGCTCCTCTTAGCATGATAAAGAAGATTCAAAGAGAGTGAGATGCCAGCTCCTTTCATTCAGTCAGTAGCTTCAATCATTTCTGGTATATGAATAACATGATGTTTTTCAATGGCAAAAATCAATGAATATTGTAAATGCACAAACAGTAATTTCTCCGCATTGCAAGGTGCAATTCTGAAATTTTTTGCTTTTTCCTGCTCCTCTTAGCATGATAAAGAAGATTCAAAGAGAGTGAGATGCCAGCTCCTTTCATTCAGTCAGTAGCTTCAAACATTTCTGGTATATGAATAACATGATGTTTTTCAATGGCAAAAATCAATGAATATTGTAAATGCACAAACATTAATTTCTCCGCATTGCAAGTTGCAATTCTGAAATTTTTTGCTTTTTCCTGCTCCTCTTAGCATGATAAAGAAGATTCAAAGAGAGTGAGATGCCAGCTCCTTTCATTCAGTCAGTAGCTTCAATCATTTCTGGACGTTTTTCAATGGCAAAAATCAATGAATATTGTAAATGCACAAACAGTAATTTCTCCGCATTGCAAGGTGCAATTCTGAAATTTTTTGCTTTTTCCTGCTCCTCTTAGCATGATAAAGAAGATTCAAAGAGAGTGAGATGTCAGCTCCTTTCATTCAGTCAGTAGCTTCAAACATTTCTGGTATATGAATAACATGATGTTTTTCAATGGCAAAAATCAATGAATTTTGTAAATGCACAAACAGTAATTTCTCCGCATTGCAAGGTGCAATTCTGAAATTTTTTGCTTTTTCCTGCTCCTCTTAGCATGATAAAGAAGATTCAAAGAGAGTGAGATGCCAGTTCCTTTCATTCAGTCAGTAGCTTCAATCATTTCTGGACGTTTTTCAATGGCAAAAATCAATGAATATTGTAAATGCACAAACAGTAATTTCTCCGCATTGCAAGGTGCAATTCTGAAATTTTTTGCTTTTTCCTGCTCCTCTTAGCATGATAAAGAAGATTCAAAGAGAGTGAGATGCCAGCTCCTTTCATTCAGTCAGTAGCTTCAATCATTTCTGGTATATGAATAACATGATGTTTTTCAATGGCAAAAATCAATGAATATTGTAAATGCACAAACAGTAATTTCTCCGCATTGCAAGGTGCAATTCTGAATTTTTTTGCTTTTTCCTGCTCCTCTTAGCATGATAAAGAAGATTCAAAGAGAGTGAGATGCCAGCTCCTTTCATTCAGTCAGTAGCTTCAATCATTTCTGGACGTTTTTCAATGGCAAAAATCAATGAATATTGTAAATGCACAAACAGTAATTTCTCCGCATTGCAAGGTGCAATTCTGAAATTTTTTGCTTTTTCCTGCTCCTCTTAGCATGATAAACAAGATTCAAAGAGAGTGAGATGCCAGCTCCTTTCATTCAGTCAGTAGCTTCAATCATTTCTGGACGTTTTTCAATGGCAAAAATCAATGAATATTGTAAATGCACAAACAGTAATTTCTCCGCATTGCAAGGTGCAATTCTGGAATTTTTTGCTTTTTCCTGCTCCTCTTAGCATGATAAAGAAGATTCAAAGAGAGTGAGATGCCAGCTCCTTTCATTCAGTCAGTAGCTTCAAAGATTTCTGGTATATGAATAACATGATGTTTTTCAATGGCAAAAATCAATGAATATTGTAAATGCACAAACAGTAATTTCTCCGCATTGCAAGGTGCAAGTCTGAAATTTTTTGCTTTTTCCTGCTCCTCTTAGCATGATAAAGAAGATTCAAAGAGAGTGAGATGCCAGCTACTTTCATTCAGTCAGTAGCTTCAATCATTTCTGGACGTTTTTCAATGGTAAAAATCAATGAATATTGTAAATGCACAAACAGTAATTTCTCCACATTGCAAGGTGCAATTCTGAAATTTTTTGCTTTTTCCTGCTCCTCTTAGCATGATAAAGAAGATTCAAAGAGAGTGAGATGCCAGCTCCTTTCATTCAGTCAGTAGCTTCAATCATTTCTGGTATATGAATAACATGATGTTTTTCAATGGCAAAAATCAATGAATATTGTAAATGCACAAACAGTAATTTCTCCGCATTGCAAGGTGCAATTCTGAAATTTTTTGCTTTTTCCTGCTCCTCTTAGCATGATAAAGAAGATTCAAAGAGAGTGAGATGCCAGCTCCTTTCATTCAGTCAGTAGCTTCAATCATTTCTGGACGTTTTTCAATGGCAAAAATCAATGAATATTGTAAATGCACAAACAGTAATTTCTCCGCATTGCAAGGTGCAATTCTGAAATTTTTTGCTTTTTCCTGCTCCTCTTAGCATGATAAAGAAGATTCAAAGAGAGTGAGATGTCAGCTCCTTTCATTCAGTCAGTAGCTTCAAACATTTCTGGTATATGAATAACATGATGTTTTTCAATGGCAAAAATCAATGAATTTTGTAAATGCACAAACAGTAATTTCTCCGCATTGCAAGGTGCAATTCTGAAATTTTTTGCTTTTTCCTGCTCCTCTTAGCATGATAAAGAAGATTCAAAGAGAGTGAGATGCCAGTTCCTTTCATTCAGTCAGTAGCTTCAATCATTTCTGGACGTTTTTCAATGGCAAAAATCAATGAATATTGTAAATGCACAAACAGTAATTTCTCCGCATTGCAAGGTGCAATTCTGAAATTTTTTGCTTTTTCCTGCTCCTCTTAGCATGATAAAGAAGATTCAAAGAGAGTGAGATGCCAGCTCCTTTCATTCAGTCAGTAGCTTCAATCATTTCTGGTATATGAATAACATGATGTTTTTCAATGGCAAAAATCAATGAATATTGTAAAAGCACAAACAGTAATTTCTCCGCATTGCAAGGTGCAATTCTGAAATTTTTTGCTTTTTCCTGCTCCTCTTAGCATGATAAAGAAGATTCAAAGAGAGTGAGATGCCAGCTCCTTTCATTCAGTCAGTAGCTTCAATCATTTCTGGACGTTTTTCAATGGCAAAAATCAATGAATATTGTAAATGCACAAACAGTAATTTCTCCGCATTGCAAGGTGCAATTCTGAAATTTTTTGCTTTTTCCTGCTCCTCTTAGCATGATAAAGAAGATTCAAAGAGAGTGAGATGCCAGCTCCTTTCATTCAGTCAGTAGCTTCAATCATTTCTGGACGTTTTTCAATGGCAAAAATCAATGAATATTGTAAATGCACAAACAGTAATTTCTCCGCATTGCAAGGTGCAATTCTGAAATTTTTTGCTTTTTCCTGCTCCTCTTAGCATGATAAAGAAGATTCAAAGAGAGTGAGATGTCAGCTCCTTTCATTCAGTCAGTAGCTTCAAACATTTCTGGTATATGAATAACATGATGTTTTTCAATGGCAAAAATCAATGAATTTTGTAAATGCACAAACAGTAATTTCTCCGCATTGCAAGGTGCAATTCTGAAATTTTTTGCTTTTTCCTGCTCCTCTTAGCATGATAAAGAAGATTCAAAGAGAGTGAGATGCCAGTTCCTTTCATTCAGTCAGTAGCTTCAATCATTTCTGGACGTTTTTCAATGGCAAAAATCAATGAATATTGTAAATGCACAAACAGTAATTTCTCCGCATTGCAAGGTGCAATTCTGAAATTTTTTGCTTTTTCCTGCTCCTCTTAGCATGATAAAGAAGATTCAAAGAGAGTGAGATGCCAGCTCCTTTCATTCAGTCAGTAGCTTCAATCATTTCTGGTATATGAATAACATGATGTTTTTCAATGGCAAAAATCAATGAATATTGTAAATGCACAAACAGTAATTTCTCCGCATTGCAAGGTGCAATTCAGAATTTTTTTGCTTTTTCCTGCTCCTCTTAGCATGATAAAGAAGATTCAAAGAGAGTGAGATGCCAGCTCCTTTCATTCAGTCAGTAGCTTCAATCATTTCTGGACGTTTTTCAATGGCAAAAATCAATGAATATTGTAAATGCACAAACAGTAATTTCTCCGCATTGCAAGGTGCAATTCTGAAATTTTTTGCTTTTTCCTGCTCCTCTTAGCATGATAAACAAGATTCAAAGAGAGTGAGATGCCAGCTCCTTTCATTCAGTCAGTAGCTTCAATCATTTCTGGACGTTTTTCAATGGCAAAAATCAATGAATATTGTAAATGCACAAACAGTAATTTCTCCGCATTGCAAGGTGCAATTCTGAAATTTTTTGCTTTTTCCTGCTCCTCTTAGCATGATAAAGAAGATTCAAAGAGAGTGAGATGCCAGCTTCTTTCATTCAGTCAGTAGCTTCAAACATTTCTGGTATATGAATAACATGATGTTTTTCAATGGCAAAAATCAATGAATATTGTAAATGCACAAACAGTAATTTCTCCGCATTGCAAGGTGCAAGTCTGAAATTTTTTGCTTTTTCCTGCTCCTCTTAGCATGATAAAGAAGATTCAAAGAGAGTGAGATGCCAGCTACTTTCATTCAGTCAGTAGCTTCAATCATTTCTGGACGTTTTTCAATGGTAAAAATCAATGAATATTGTAAATGCACAAACAGTAATTTCTCCACATTGCAAGGTGCAATTCTGAAATTTTTTGCTTTTTCCTGCTCCTCTTAGCATGATAAAGAAGATTCAAAGAGAGTGAGATGCCAGCTCCTTTCATTCAGTCAGTAGCTTCAATCATTTCTGGTATATGAATAACATGATGTTTTTCAATGGCAAAAATCAATGAATATTGTAAATGCACAAACAGTAATTTCTCCGCATTGCAAGGTGCAATTCTGAAATTTTTTGCTTTTTCCTGCTCCTCTTAGCATGATAAAGAAGATTCAAAGAGAGTGAGATGCCAGCTCCTTTCATTCAGTCAGTAGCTTCAATCATTTCTGGACGTTTTTCAATGGCAAAAATCAATGAATATTGTAAATGCACAAACAGTAATTTCTCCGCATTGCAAGGTGCAATTCTGAAATTTTTTGCTTTTTCCTGCTCCTCTTAGCATGATAAAGAAGATTCAAAGAGAGTGAGATGTCAGCTCCTTTCATTCAGTCAGTAGCTTCAAACATTTCTGGTATATGAATAACATGATGTTTTTCAATGGCAAAAATCAATGAATTTTGTAAATGCACAAACAGTAATTTCTCCGCATTGCAAGGTGCAATTCAGAATTTTTTTGCTTTTTCCTGCTCCTCTTAGCATGATAAAGAAGATTCAAAGAGAGTGAGATGCCAGCTCCTTTCATTCAGTCAGTAGCTTCAATCATTTCTGGACGTTTTTCAATGGCAAAAATCAATGAATATTGTAAATGCACAAACAGTAATTTCTCCGCATTGCAAGGTGCAATTCTGAAATTTTTTGCTTTTTCCTGCTCCTCTTAGCATGATAAACAAGATTCAAAGAGAGTGAGATGCCAGCTCCTTTCATTCAGTCAGTAGCTTCAATCATTTCTGGACGTTTTTCAATGGCAAAAATCAATGAATATTGTAAATGCACAAACAGTAATTTCTCCGCATTGCAAGGGGCAATTCTGAAATTTTTTGCTTTTTCCTGCTCCTCTTAGCATGATAAAGAAGATTCAAAGAGAGTGAGATGCCAGCTCCTTTCATTCAGTCAGTAGCTTCAAACATTTCTGGTATATGAATAACATGATGTTTTTCAATGGCAAAAATCAATGAATATTGTAAATGCACAAACAGTAATTTCTCCGCATTGCAAGGTGCAAGTCTGAAATTTTTTGCTTTTTCCTGCTCCTCTTAGCATGATAAAGAAGATTCAAAGAGAGTGAGATGCCAGCTACTTTCATTCAGTCAGTAGCTTCAATCATTTCTGGACGTTTTTCAATGGTAAAAATCAATGAATATTGTAAATGCACAAACAGTAATTTCTCCACATTGCAAGGTGCAATTCTGAAATTTTTTGCTTTTTCCTGCTCCTCTTAGCATGATAAAGAAGATTCAAAGAGAGTGAGATGCCAGCTCCTTTCATTCAGTCAGTAGCTTCAATCATTTCTGGTATATGAATAACATGATGTTTTTCAATGGCAAAAATCAATGAATATTGTAAATGCACAAACAGTAATTTCTCCGCATTGCAAGGTGCAATTCTGAAATTTTTTGCTTTTTCCTGCTCCTCTTAGCATGATAAAGAAGATTCAAAGAGAGTGAGATGCCAGCTCCTTTCATTCAGTCAGTAGCTTCAATCATTTCTGGACGTTTTTCAATGGCAAAAATCAATGAATATTGTAAATGCACAAACAGTAATTTCTCCGCATTGCAAGGTGCAATTCTGAAATTTTTTGCTTTTTCCTGCTCCTCTTAGCATGATAAAGAAGATTCAAAGAGAGTGAGATGTCAGCTCCTTTCATTCAGTCAGTAGCTTCAAACATTTCTGGTATATGAATAACATGATGTTTTTCAATGGCAAAAATCAATGAATTTTGTAAATGCACAAACAGTAATTTCTCCGCATTGCAAGGTGCAATTCTGAAATTTTTTGCTTTTTCCTGCTCCTCTTAGCATGATAAAGAAGATTCAAAGAGAGTGAGATGCCAGTTCCTTTCATTCAGTCAGTAGCTTCAATCATTTCTGGACGTTTTTCAATGGCAAAAATCAATGAATATTGTAAATGCACAAACAGTAATTTCTCCGTATTGCAAGGTGCAATTCTGAAATTTTTTGCTTTTTCCTGCTCCTCTTAGCATGATAAAGAAGATTCAAAGAGAGTGAGATGCCAGCTCCTTTCATTCAGTCAGTAGCTTCAATCATTTCTGGTATATGAATAACATGATGTTTTTCAATGGCAAAAATCAATGAATATTGTAAATGCACAAACAGTAATTTCTCCGCATTGCAAGGTGCAAGTCTGAAATTTTTTGCTTTTTCCTGCTCCTCTTAGCATGATAAAGAAGATTCAAAGAGAGTGAGATGCCAGCTCCTTTCATTCAGTCAGTAGCTTCAATCATTTCTGGACGTTTTTCAATGGCAAAAATCAATGAATATTGTAAATGCACAAACAGTAATTTCTCCGCATTGCAAGGTGCAATTCTGAAATTTTTTGCTTTTTCCTGCTCCTCTTAGCATGATAAAGAAGATTCAAAGAGAGTGAGATGCCAGCTCCTTTCATTCAGTCAGTAGCTTCAATCATTTCTGGACGTTTTTCAATGGCAAAAATCAATGAATATTGTAAATGCACAAACAGTAATTTCTCCGCATTGCAAGGTGCAATTCTGAAATTTTTTGCTTTTTCCTGCTCCTCTTAGCATGATAAAGAAGATTCAAAGAGAGTGAGATGTCAGCTCCTTTCATTCAGTCAGTAGCTTCAAACATTTCTGGTATATGAATAACATGATGTTTTTCAATGGCAAAAATCAATGAATTTTGTAAATGCACAAACAGTAATTTCTCCGCATTGCAAGGTGCAATTCTGAAATTTTTTGCTTTTTCCTGCTCCTCTTAGCATGATAAAGAAGATTCAAAGAGAGTGAGATGCCAGTTCCTTTCATTCAGTCAGTAGCTTCAATCATTTCTGGACGTTTTTCAATGGCAAAAATCAATGAATATTGTAAATGCACAAACAGTAATTTCTCCGCATTGCAAGGTGCAATTCTGAAATTTTTTGCTTTTTCCTGCTCCTCTTAGCATGATAAAGAAGATTCAAAGAGAGTGAGATGCCAGCTCCTTTCATTCAGTCAGTAGCTTCAATCATTTCTGGTATATGAATAACATGATGTTTTTCAATGGCAAAAATCAATGAATATTGTAAATGCACAAACAGTAATTTCTCCGCATTGCAAGGTGCAATTCTGAAATTTTTTGCTTTTTCCTGCTCCTCTTAGCATGATAAAGAAGATTCAAAGAGAGTGAGATGCCAGCTCCTTTCATTCAGTCAGTAGCTTCAATCATTTCTGGACGTTTTTCAATGGCAAAAATCAATGAATATTGTAAATGCACAAACAGTAATTTCTCCGCATTGCAAGGTGCAATTCTGAAATTTTTTGCTTTTTCCTGCTCCTCTTAGCATGATAAACAAGATTCAAAGAGAGTGAGATGCCAGCTCCTTTCATTCAGTCAGTAGCTTCAATCATTTCTGGACGTTTTTCAATGGCAAAAATCAATGAATATTGTAAATGCACAAACAGTAATTTCTCCGCATTGCAAGGTGCAATTCTGAAATTTTTTGCTTTTTCCTGCTCCTCTTAGCATGATAAAGAAGATTCAAAGAGAGTGAGATGCCAGCTCCTTTCATTCAGTCAGTAGCTTCAAACATTTCTGGTATATGAATAACATGATGTTTTTCAATGGCAAAAATCAATGAATATTGTAAATGCACAAACAGTAATTTCTCCGCATTGCAAGGTGCAAGTCTGAAATTTTTTGCTTTTTCCTGCTCCTCTTAGCATGATAAAGAAGATTCAAAGAGAGTGAGATGCCAGCTACTTTCATTCAGTCAGTAGCTTCAATCATTTCTGGACGTTTTTCAATGGTAAAAATCAATGAATATTGTAAATGCACAAACACTAATTTCTCCACATTGCAAGGTGCAATTCTGAAATTTTTTGCTTTTTCCTGCTCCTCTTAGCATGATAAAGAAGATTCAAAGAGAGTGAGATGCCAGCTCCTTTCATTCAGTCAGTAGCTTCAAACATTTCTGGTATATGAATAACATGATGTTTTTCAATGGCAAAAATCAATGAATATTGTAAATGCACAAACAGTAATTTCTCTGCATTGCAAGGTGCAATTCTGAAATTTTTTGCTTTTTCCTGCTCCTCTTAGCATGATAAAGAAGATTCAAAGAGAGTGAGATGCCAGCTACTTTCATTCAGTCAGTAGCTTCAATCATTTCTGGACGTTTTTCAATGGTAAAAATCAATGAATATTGTAAATGCACAAACAGTAATTTCTCCACATTGCAAGGTGCAATTCTGAAATTTTTTGCTTTTTCCTGCTCCTCTTAGCATGATAAAGAAGATTCAAAGAGAGTGAGATGCCAGCTCCTTTCATTCAGTCAGTAGCTTCAAACATTTCTGGTATATGAATAACATGATGTTTTTCAATGGCAAAAATCAATGAATATTGTAAATGCACAAACAGTAATTTCTCCGCATTGCAAGGTGCAATTCTGAAATTTTTTGCTTTTTCCTGCTCCTCTTAGCATGATAAAGAAGATTCAAAGAGAGTGAGATGCCAGCTCCTTTCATTCAGTCAGTAGCTTCAAACATTTCTGGTATATGAATAACATGATGTTTTTCAATGGCAAAAATCAATGAATATTGTAAATGCACAAACAGTAATTTCTCCGCATTGCAAGGTGCAATTCTGAAATTTTTTGCTTTTTCCTGCTCCTCTTAGCATGATAAAGAATATTCAAAGAGAGTGAGATGCCAGCTCCTTTCATTCAGTCAGTAGCTTCAATCATTTCTGGATGTTTTTCAATGGCAAAAATCAATGAATATTGTAAATGCACAAACTGTAATTTCTCCGCATTGCAAGGTGCAATTCTGAAATTTTTGGCTTTTTCCTGCTCCTCTTAGCATGATAAAGAAGATTCAAAGAGAGTGAGATGCCAGCTCCTTTCATTCAGTCAGTACCTTCAATCATTTCTGGATGTTTTTCAATGGCAAAATCAATGAATATTGTAAATGCACAAACAGTAATTTCTCCGCATTGCAAGGTGCAATTCTGAAATTTTTTGCTTTTTCCCGCTCCTCTTAGCATGATAAAGAAGATTCAAAGAGAGTGAGGTGCCAGCTCCTTTCATTCAGTCAGTAGCTTCAAACATTTCTGGTATATGAATAACATGTTTTTCAATGGCAAAAATCATTGAATATTGTAAATGCACAAACAGTAATTTCTCCGCATTGCAAGGTGCAATTCTGAAATTTTTTGATTTTTCCTGCTCCTCTTAGCATGATAAAGAAGATTCAAAGAGAGTGAGATGCCAGCTCCTTTCATTCAGTCAGTAGCTTCAATCATTTCTGGACGTTTTTCAATGGCAAAAATCAATGAATATTGTAAATGCACAAACAGTAATTTCTCCGCATTGCAAGGTGCAATTCTGAAATTTTTTGCTTTTTCCTGCTCCTCTTAGCATGATAAAGAAGATTCAAAGAGAGTGAGATGCCAGCTCCTTTCATTCAGTCAGTAGCTTCAATCATTTCTGGACGTTTTTCAATGGCAAAAATCAATGAATATTGTAAATGCACAAACAGTAATTTCTCCGCATTGCAAGGTGCAATTCTGAAATTTTTTGCTTTTTCCTGCTCCTCTTAGCATGATAAAGAAGATTCAAAGAGAGTGAGATGCCAGCTCCTTTCATTCAGTCAGTAGCTTCAAACATTTCTGGTATATGAATAACATGATGTTTTTCAATGGCAAAAATCAATGAATATTGTAAATGCACAAACAGTAATTTCTCCGCATTGCAAGGTGCAAGTCTGAAATTTTTTGCTTTTTCCTGCTCCTCTTAGCATGATAAAGAAGATTCAAAGAGAGTGAGATGCCAGCTACTTTCATTCAGTCAGTAGCTTCAATCATTTCTGGACGTTTTTCAATGGTAAAAATCAATGAATATTGTAAATGCACAAACAGTAATTTCTCCACATTGCAAGGTGCAATTCTGAAATTTTTTGCTTTTTCCTGCTCCTCTTAGCATGATAAAGAAGATTCAAAGAGAGTGAGATGCCAGCTCCTTTCATTCAGTCAGTAGCTTCAAACATTTCTGGTATATGAATAACATGATGTTTTTCAATGGCAAAAATCAATGAATATTGTAAATGCACAAACAGTAATTTCTCCGCATTGCAAGGTGCAATTCTGAAATTTTTTGCATTTTCCTGCTCCTCTTAGCATGATAAAGAAGATTCAAAGAGAGTGAGATGCCAGCTCCTTTCATTCAGTCAGTAGCTTCAAACATTTCTGGTATATGAATAACATGATGTTTTTCAATGGCAAAAATCAATGAATATTGTAAATGCACAAAGAGTAATTTCTCCGCATTGCAAGGTGCAATTCTGAAATTTTTTGCTTTTTCCTGCTCCTCTTAGCATGATAAAGAAGATTCAAAGAGAGTGAGATGCCAGCTCCTTTCATTCAGTCAGTAGCTTCAATCATTTCTGGACGTTTTTCAATGGCAAAAATCAATGAATATTGTAAATGCACAAACAGTAATTTCTCCGCATTGCAAGGTGCAATTCTGAAATTTTTTGCTTTTTCCTGCTCCTCTTAGCATGATAAAGAAGATTCAAAGAGAGTGAGATGCCAGCTCCTTTCATTCAGTCAGTAGCTTCAATCATTTCTGGACGTTTTTCAATGGCAAAAATCAATGAATATTGTAAATGCACAAACAGTAATTTCTCCGCATTGCAAGGTGCAATTCTGAAATTTTTTGCTTTTTCCTGCTCCTCTTAGCATGATAAAGAAGATTCAAAGAGAGTGAGATGCCAGCTCCTTTCATTCAGTCAGTAGCTACAAACATTTCTGGTATATGAATAACATGATGTTTTTCAATGGCAAAAATCAATGAATATTGTAAATGCACAAACAGTAATTTCTCCGCTTTGCAAGGTGCAATTCTGAAATTTTTTGCTTTTTCCTGCTCCTCTTAGCATGATAAAGAAGATTCAAAGAGAGTGAGATGCCAGCTCCTTTCATTCAGTCAGTAGCTTCAATCATTTCTGGACGTTTTTCAATGGCAAAAATCAATGAATATTGTAAATGCACAAACAGTAATTTCTCCGCATTGCAAGGTGCAATTCTGAAATTTTTTGCTTTTTCCTGCTCCTCTTAGCATGATAAAGAAGATTCAAAGAGAGTGAGATGCCAGCTCCTTTCATTCAGTCAGTAGCTTCAATCATTTCTGGACGTTTTTCAATGGCAAAAATCAATGAATATTGTAAATGCACAAACAGTAATTTCTCCGCATTGCAAGGTGCAATTCTGAAATTTTTTGCTTTTTCCTGCTCCTCTTAGCATGACAAAGAAGATTCAAAGAGAGTAAGATGCCAGCTCCTTTCATTCAGTCAGTAGCTTCAATCATTTCTGGTATATGAATAACATGATGTTTTTCAATGGCAAAAATCAATGAATATTGTAAATGCACAAACAGTAATTTCTCCGCATTGCAAGGTGCAATTCTGAAATTTTTTGCTTTTTCCTGCTCCTCTTAGCATGATAAAGAAGATTCAAAGAGAGTGAGATGCCAGCTCCTTTCATTCAGTCAGTAGCTTCAATCATTTCTGGACGTTTTTCAATGGCAAAAATCAATGAATATTGTAAATGCACAAACAGTAATTTCTCCGCATTGCAAGGTGCAATTCTGAAATTTTTTGCTTTTTCCTGCTCCTCTTAGCATGATAAAGAAGATTCAAAGAGAGTGAGATGCCAGCTCCTTTCATTCAGTCAGTAGCTTCAATCATTTCTGGACGTTTTTCAATGGCAAAAATCAATGAATATTGTAAATGCACAAACAGTAATTTCTCCGCATTGCAAGGTGCAATTCTGAAATTTTTTGCTTTTTCCTGCTCCTCTTAGCATGATAAAGAAGATTCAAAGAGAGTGAGATGCCAGCTCCTTTCATTCAGTCAGTAGCTTCAAACATTTCTGGTATATGAATAATATGATGTTTTTCAATGGCAAAAATCAATGAATATTGTAAATGCACAAACAGTAATTTCTCCGCATTGCAAGGTGCAATTCTGAAATTTTTTGCTTTTTCCTGCTCCTCTTAGCATGATAAAGAAGATTCAAAGAGAGTGAGATGCCAGCTCCTTTCATTCAGTCAGTAGCTTCAATCATTTCTGGACGTTTTTCAATGGCAAAAATCAATGAATATTGTAAATGCACAAACAGTAATTTCTCCGCATTGCAAGGTGCAATTCTGAAATTTTTTGCTTTTTCCTGCTCCTCTTAGCATGATAAAGAAGATTCAAAGAGAGTGAGATGCCAGCTCCTTTCATTCAGTCAGTAGCTTCAATCATTTCTGGTATATGAATAACATGATGTTTTTCAATGGCAAAAATCAATGAATATTGTAAATGCACAAACAGTAATTTCTCCGCATTGCAAGTTGCAATTCTGAAATTTTTTGCTTTTTCCTGCTCCTCTTAGCATGATAAAGAAGATTCAAAGAGAGTGAGATGCCAGCTCCTTTCATTCAGTCAGTAGCTTCAATCATTTCTGGACGTTTTTCAATGGCAAAAATCAATGAATATTGTAAATGCACAAACAGTAATTTCTCCGCATTGCAAGGTGCAATTCTGAAATTTTTTGCTTTTTCCTGCTCCTCTTAGCATGATAAAGAAGATTCAAAGAGAGTGAGATGCCAGCTCCTTTCATTCAGTCAGTAGCTTCAATCATTTCTGGACGTTTTTCAATGGCAAAAATCAATGAATATTGTAAATGCACAAACAGTAATTTCTCCGCATTGCAAGGTGCAATTCTGAAATTTTTTGCTTTTTCCTGCTCCTCTTAGCATGATAAAGAAGATTCAAAGAGAGTGAGATGCCAGCTCCTTTCATTCAGTCAGTAGCTACAAACATTTCTGGTATATGAATAACATGATGTTTTTCAATGGCAAAAATCAATGAATATTGTAAATGCACAAACAGTAATTTCTCCGCATTGCAAGGTGCAATTCTGAAATTTTTTGCTTTTTCCTGCTCCTCTTAGCATGATAAAGAAGATTCAAAGAGAGTGAGATGCCAGCTCCTTTCATTCAGTCAGTAGCTTCAATCATTTCTGGACGTTTTTCAATGGCAAAAATCAATGAATATTGTAAATGCACAAACAGTAATTTCTCCGCATTGCAAGGTGCAATTCTGAAATTTTTTGCTTTTTCCTGCTCCTCTTAGCATGATAAAGAAGATTCAAAGAGAGTGAGATGCCAGCTCCTTTCATTCAGTCAGTAGCTTCAATCATTTCTGGACGTTTTTCAATGGCAAAAATCAATGAATATTGTAAATGCACAAACAGTAATTTCTCCGCATTGCAAGGTGCAATTCTGAAATTTTTTGCTTTTTCCTGCTCCTCTTAGCATGATAAAGAAGATTCAAAGAGAGTGAGATGCCAGCTCCTTTCATTCAGTCAGTAGCTTCAAACATTTCTGGTATATGAATAATATGATGTTTTTCAATGGCAAAAATCAATGAATATTGTAAATGCACAAACAGTAATTTCTCCGCATTGCAAGGTGCAATTCTGAAATTTTTTGCTTTTTCCTGCTCCTCTTAGCATGATAAAGAAGATTCAAAGAGAGTGAGATGCCAGCTCCTTTCATTCAGTCAGTAGCTTCAATCATTTCTGGACGTTTTTCAATGGCAAAAATCAATGAATATTGTAAATGCACAAACAGTAATTTCTCCGCATTGCAAGGTGCAATTCTGAAATTTTTTGCTTTTTCCTGCTCCTCTTAGCATGATAAAGAAGATTCAAAGAGAGTGAGATGCCAGCTCCTTTCATTCAGTCAGTAGCTTCAATCATTTCTGGTATATGAATAACATGATGTTTTTCAATGGCAAAAATCAATGAATATTGTAAATGCACAAACAGTAATTTCTCCGCATTGCAAGTTGCAATTCTGAAATTTTTTGCTTTTTCCTGCTCCTCTTAGCATGATAAAGAAGATTCAAAGAGAGTGAGATGCCAGCTCCTTTCATTCAGTCAGTAGCTTCAATCATTTCTGGACGTTTTTCAATGGCAAAAATCAATGAATATTGTAAATGCACAAACAGTAATTTCTCCGCATTGCAAGGTGCAATTCTGAAATTTTTTGCTTTTTCCTGCTCCTCTTAGCATGATAAAGAAGATTCAAAGAGAGTGAGATGCCAGCTCCTTTCATTCAGTCAGTAGCTTCAATCATTTCTGGACGTTTTTCAATGGCAAAAATCAATGAATATTGTAAATGCACAAACAGTAATTTCTCCGCATTGCAAGGTGCAATTCTGAAATTTTTTGCTTTTTCCTGCTCCTCTTAGCATGATAAAGAAGATTCAAAGAGAGTGAGATGCCAGCTCCTTTCATTCAGTCAGTAGCTACAAACATTTCTGGTATATGAATAACATGATGTTTTTCAATGGCAAAAATCAATGAATATTGTAAATGCACAAACAGTAATTTCTCCGCATTGCAAGGTGCAATTCTGAAATTTTTTGCTTTTTCCTGCTCCTCTTAGCATGATAAAGAAGATTCAAAGAGAGTGAGATGCCAGCTCCTTTCATTCAGTCAGTAGCTTCAATCATTTCTGGACGTTTTTCAATGGCAAAAATCAATGAATATTGTAAATGCACAAACAGTAATTTCTCCGCATTGCAAGGTGCAATTCTGAAATTTTTTGCTTTTTCCTGCTCCTCTTAGCATGATAAAGAAGATTCAAAGAGAGTGAGATGCCAGCTCCTTTCATTCAGTCAGTAGCTTCAAACATTTCTGGTATATGAATAACATGATGTTTTTCAATGGCAAAAATCAATGAATATTGTAAATGCACAAAGAGTAATTTCTCCGCATTGCAAGGTGCAATTCTGAAATTTTTTGCTTTTTCCTGCTCCTCTTAGCATGATAAAGAAGATTCAAAGAGAGTGAGATGCCAGCTCCTTTCATTCAGTCAGTAGCTTCAATCATTTCTGGACGTTTTTCAATGGCAAAAATCAATGAATATTGTAAATGCACAAACAGTAATTTCTCCGCATTGCAAGGTGCAATTCTGAAATTTTTTGCTTTTTCCTGCTCCTCTTAGCATGATAAAGAAGATTCAAAGAGAGTGAGATGCCAGCTCCTTTCATTCAGTCAGTAGCTTCAATCATTTCTGGACGTTTTTCAATGGCAAAAATCAATGAATATTGTAAATGCACAAACAGTAATTTCTCCGCATTGCAAGGTGCAATTCTGAAATTTTTTGCTTTTTCCTGCTCCTCTTAGCATGATAAAGAAGATTCAAAGAGAGTGAGATGCCAGCTCCTTTCATTCAGTCAGTAGCTACAAACATTTCTGGTATATGAATAACATGATGTTTTTCAATGGCAAAAATCAATGAATATTGTAAATGCACAAACAGTAATTTCTCCGCTTTGCAAGGTGCAATTCTGAAATTTTTTGCTTTTTCCTGCTCCTCTTAGCATGATAAAGAAGATTCAAAGAGAGTGAGATGCCAGCTCCTTTCATTCAGTCAGTAGCTTCAATCATTTCTGGACGTTTTTCAATGGCAAAAATCAATGAATATTGTAAATGCACAAACAGTAATTTCTCCGCATTGCAAGGTGCAATTCTGAAATTTTTTGCTTTTTCCTGCTCCTCTTAGCATGATAAAGAAGATTCAAAGAGAGTGAGATGCCAGCTCCTTTCATTCAGTCAGTAGCTTCAATCATTTCTGGACGTTTTTCAATGGCAAAAATCAATGAATATTGTAAATGCACAAACAGTAATTTCTCCGCATTGCAAGGTGCAATTCTGAAATTTTTTGCTTTTTCCTGCTCCTCTTAGCATGACAAAGAAGATTCAAAGAGAGTAAGATGCCAGCTCCTTTCATTCAGTCAGTAGCTTCAATCATTTCTGGTATATGAATAACATGATGTTTTTCAATGGCAAAAATCAGTGAATATTGTAAATGCACAAACAGTAATTTCTCCGCATTGCAAGGTGCAATTCTGAAATTTTTTGCTTTTTCCTGCTCCTCTTAGCATGATAAAGAAGATTCAAAGAGAGTGAGATGCCAGCTCCTTTCATTCAGTCAGTAGCTTCAATCATTTCTGGACGTTTTTCAATGGCAAAAATCAATGAATATTGTAAATGCACAAACAGTAATTTCTCCGCATTGCAAGGTGCAATTCTGAAATTTTTTGCTTTTTCCTGCTCCACTTAGCATGATAAAGAATATTCAAAGAGAGTGAGATGCCAGCTCCTTTCATTCAGTCAGTAGCTTCAATCATTTCTGGACGTTTTTCAATGGCAAAAATCAATGAATATTGTAAATGCACAAACAGTAATTTCTCCGCATTGCAAGGTGCAATTCTGAAATTTTTTGCTTTTTCCTGCTCCTCTTAGCATGATAAAGAAGATTCAAAGAGAGTGAGATGCCAGCTCCTTTCATTCAGTCAGTAGCTTCAAACATTTCTGGTATATGAATAATATGATGTTTTTCAATGGCAAAAATCAATGAATATTGTAAATGCACAAACAGTAATTTCTCCGCATTGCAAGGTGCAATTCTGAAATTTTTTGCTTTTTCCTGCTCCTCTTAGCATGATAAAGAAGATTCAAAGAGAGTGAGATGCCAGCTCCTTTCATTCAGTCAGTAGCTTCAATCATTTCTGGACGTTTTTCAATGGCAAAAATCAATGAATATTGTAAATGCACAAACAGTAATTTCTCCGCATTGCAAGGTGCAATTCTGAAATTTTTTGCTTTTTCCTGCTCCTCTTAGCATGATAAAGAAGATTCAAAGAGAGTGAGATGCCAGTTCCTTTCATTCAGTCAGTAGCTTCAATCATTTCTGGTATATGAATAACATGATGTTTTTCAATGGCAAAAATCAATGAATATTGTAAATGCACAAACAGTAATTTCTCCGCATTGCAAGTTGCAATTCTGAAATTTTTTGCTTTTTCCTGCTCCTCTTAGCATGATAAAGAAGATTCAAAGAGAGTGAGATGCCAGCTCCTTTCATTCAGTCAGTAGCTTCAATCATTTCTGGACGTTTTTCAATGGCAAAAATCAATGAATATTGTAAATGCACAAACAGTAATTTCTCCGCATTGCAAGGTGCAATTCTGAAATTTTTTGCTTTTTCCTGCTCCTCTTAGCATGATAAAGAAGATTCAAAGAGAGTGAGATGCCAGCTCCTTTCATTCAGTCAGTAGCTTCAATCATTTCTGGACGTTTTTCAATGGCAAAAATCAATGAATATTGTAAATGCACAAACAGTAATTTCTCCGCATTGCAAGGTGCAATTCTGAAATTTTTTGCTTTTTCCTGCTCCTCTTAGCATGATAAAGAAGATTCAAAGAGAGTGAGATGCCAGCTCCTTTCATTCAGTCAGTAGCTTCAAACATTTCTGGTATATGAATAACATGATGTTTTTCAATGGCAAAAATCAATGAATATTGTAAATGCACAAACAGTAATTTCTCCGCATTGCAAGGTGCAATTCTGAAATTTTTTGCTTTTTCCTGCTCCTCTTAGCATGATAAACAAGATTCAAAGAGAGTGAGATGCCAGCTCCTTTCATTCAGTCAGTAGCTTCAATCATTTCTGGACGTTTTTCAATGGCAAAAATCAATGAATATTGTAAATGCACAAACAGTAATTTCTCCGCATTGCAAGGTGCAATTCTGAAATTTTTTGCTTTTTCCTGCTCCTCTTAGCATGATAAAGAAGATTCAAAGAGAGTGAGATGTCAGCTCCTTTCATTCAGTCAGTAGCTTCAAACATTTCTGGTATATGAATAACATGATGTTTTTCAATGGCAAAAATCAATGAATTTTGTAAATGCACAAACAGTAATTTCTCCGCATTGCAAGGTGCAATTCTGAAATTTTTTGCTTTTTCCTGCTCCTCTTAGCATGATAAAGAAGATTCAAAGAGAGTGAGATGCCAGTTCCTTTCATTCAGTCAGTAGCTTCAATCATTTCTGGACGTTTTTCAATGGCAAAAATCAATGAATATTGTAAATGCACAAACAGTAATTTCTCCGCATTGCAAGGTGCAATTCTGAAATTTTTTGCTTTTTCCTGCTCCTCTTAGCATGATAAAGAAGATTCAAAGAGAGTGAGATGCCAGCTCCTTTCATTCAGTCAGTAGCTTCAATCATTTCTGGTATATGAATAACATGATGTTTTTCAATGGCAAAAATCAATGAATATTGTAAATGCACAAACAGTAATTTCTCCGCATTGCAAGGTGCAATTCTGAATTTTTTTGCTTTTTCCTGCTCCTCTTAGCATGATAAACAAGATTCAAAGAGAGTGAGATGCCAGCTCCTTTCATTCAGTCAGTAGCTTCAATCATTTCTGGACGTTTTTCAATGGCAAAAATCAATGAATATTGTAAATGCACAAACAGTAATTTCTCCGCATTGCAAGGTGCAATTCTGAAATTTTTTGCTTTTTCCTGCTCCTCTTAGCATGATAAACAAGATTCAAAGAGAGTGAGATGCCAGCTCCTTTCATTCAGTCAGTAGCTTCAATCATTTCTGGACGTTTTTCAATGGCAAAAATCAATGAATATTGTAAATGCACAAACAGTAATTTCTCCGCATTGCAAGGTGCAATTCTGAAATTTTTTGCTTTTTCCTGCTCCTCTTAGCATGATAAAGAAGATTCAAAGAGAGTGAGATGTCAGCTCCTTTCATTCAGTCAGTAGCTTCAAACATTTCTGGTATATGAATAACATGATGTTTTTCAATGGCAAAAATCAATGAATTTTGTAAATGCACAAACAGTAATTTCTCCGCATTGCAAGGTGCAATTCTGAAATTTTTTGCTTTTTCCTGCTCCTCTTAGCATGATAAAGAAGATTCAAAGAGAGTGAGATGCCAGTTCCTTTCATTCAGTCAGTAGCTTCAATCATTTCTGGACGTTTTTCAATGGCAAAAATCAATGAATATTGTAAATGCACAAACAGTAATTTCTCCGCATTGCAAGGTGCAATTCTGAAATTTTTTGCTTTTTCCTGCTCCTCTTAGCATGATAAAGAAGATTCAAAGAGAGTGAGATGCCAGCTCCTTTCATTCAGTCAGTAGCTTCAATCATTTCTGGTATATGAATAACATGATGTTTTTCAATGGCAAAAATCAATGAATATTGTAAATGCACAAACAGTAATTTCTCCGCATTGCAAGGTGCAATTCTGAATTTTTTTGCTTTTTCCTGCTCCTCTTAGCATGATAAAGAAGATTCAAAGAGAGTGAGATGCCAGCTCCTTTCATTCAGTCAGTAGCTTCAATCATTTCTGGACGTTTTTCAATGGCAAAAATCAATGAATATTGTAAATGCACAAACAGTAATTTCTCCGCATTGCAAGGTGCAATTCTGAAATTTTTTGCTTTTTCCTGCTCCTCTTAGCATGATAAACAAGATTCAAAGAGAGTGAGATGCCAGCTCCTTTCATTCAGTCAGTAGCTTCAATCATTTCTGGACGTTTTTCAATGGCAAAAATCAATGAATATTGTAAATGCACAAACAGTAATTTCTCCGCATTGCAAGGTGCAATTCTGAAATTTTTTGCTTTTTCCTGCTCCTCTTAGCATGATAAAGAAGATTCAAAGAGAGTGAGATGCCAGCTCCTTTCATTCAGTCAGTAGCTTCAAACATTTCTGGTATATGAATAACATGATGTTTTTCAATGGCAAAAATCAATGAATATTGTAAATGCACAAACAGTAATTTCTCCGCATTGCAAGGTGCAAGTCTGAAATTTTTTGCTTTTTCCTGCTCCTCTTAGCATGATAAAGAAGATTCAAAGAGTGTGAGATGCCAGCTCCTTTCATTCAGTCAGTAGCTTCAATCATTTCTGGACGTTTTTCAATGGCAAAAATCAATGAATATTGTAAATGTACAAACAGTAATTTCTCCGCATTGCAAGGTGCAATTCTGAAATTTTTTGCTTTTTCCTGCTCCTCTTAGCATGATAAAGAAGATTCAAAGAGAGTGAGATGCCAGCTCCTTTCATTCAGTCAGTAGCTTCAAACATTTCTGGTATATGAATAACATGATGTTTTTCAATGGCAAAAATCAATGAATTTTGTAAATGCACAAACAGTAATTTCTTCGCATTGCAAGGTGCAATTCTGAAATTTTTTGCTTTTTCCTGCTCCTCTTAGCATGATAAAGAAGATTCAAAGAGAGTGAGATGCCAGTTCCTTTCATTCAGTCAGTAGCTTCAATCATTTCTGGACGTTTTTCAATGGCAAAAATCAATGAATATTGTAAATGCACAAACAGTAATTTCTCCGCATTGCAAGGTGCAATTCTGAAATTTTTTGCTTTTTCCTGCTCCTCTTAGCATGATAAAGAAGATTCAAAGAGAGTGAGATGCCAGCTCCTTTCATTCAGTCAGTAGCTTCAATCATTTCTGGTATATGAATAACATGATGTTTTTCAATGGCAAAAATCAATGAATATTGTAAATGCACAAACAGTAATTTCTCCGCATTGCAAGGTGCAATTCTGAAATTTTTTGCTTTTTCCTGCTCCTCTTAGCATGATAAAGAAGATTCAAAGAGAGTGAGATGCCAGCTCCTTTCATTCAGTCAGTAGCTTCAATCATTTCTGGACGTTTTTCAATGGCAAAAATCAATGAATATTGTAAATGCACAAACAGTAATTTCTCCGCATTGCAAGGTGCAATTCTGAAATTTTTTGCTTTTTCCTGCTCCTCTTAGCATGATAAAGAAGATTCAAAGAGAGTGAGATGCCAGCTCCTTTCATTCAGTCAGTAGCTTCAATCATTTCTGGACGTTTTTCAATGGCAAAAATCAATGAATATTGTAAATGCACAAACAGTAATTTCTCCGCATTGCAAGGTGCAATTCTGAAATTTTTTGCTTTTTCCTGCTCCTCTTAGCATGATAAAGAAGATTCAAAGAGAGTGAGATGTCAGCTCCTTTCATTCAGTCAGTAGCTTCAAACATTTCTGGTATATGAATAACATGATGTTTTTCAATGGCAAAAATCAATGAATTTTGTAAATGCACAAACAGTAATTTCTCCGCATTGCAAGGTGCAATTCTGAAATTTTTTGCTTTTTCCTGCTCCTCTTAGCATGATAAAGAAGATTCAAAGAGAGTGAGATGCCAGTTCCTTTCATTCAGTCAGTAGCTTCAATCATTTCTGGACGTTTTTCAATGGCAAAAATCAATGAATATTGTAAATGCACAAACAGTAATTTCTCCGCATTGCAAGGTGCAATTCTGAAATTTTTTGCTTTTTCCTGCTCCTCTTAGCATGATAAAGAAGATTCAAAGAGAGTGAGATGCCAGCTCCTTTCATTCAGTCAGTAGCTTCAATCATTTCTGGTATATGAATAACATGATGTTTTTCAATGGCAAAAATCAATGAATATTGTAAATGCACAAACAGTAATTTCTCCGCATTGCAAGGTGCAATTCTGAAATTTTTTGCTTTTTCCTGCTCCTCTAAGCATGATAAAGAAGATTCAAAGAGAGTGAGATGCCAGCTCCTTTCATTCAGTCAGTAGCTTCAATCATTTCTGGACGTTTTTCAATGGCAAAAATCAATGAATATTGTAAATGCACAAACAGTAATTTCTCCGCATTGCAAGGTGCAATTCTGAAATTTTTTGCTTTTTCCTGCTCCTCTTAGCATGATAAACAAGATTCAAAGAGAGTGAGATGCCAGCTCCTTTCATTCAGTCAGTAGCTTCAATCATTTCTGGACGTTTTTCAATGGCAAAAATCAATGAATATTGTAAATGCACAAACAGTAATTTCTCCGCATTGCAAGGTGCAATTCTGAAATTTTTTGCTTTTTCCTGCTCCTCTTAGCATGATAAACAAGATTCAAAGAGAGTGAGATGCCAGCTCCTTTCATTCAGTCAGTAGCTTCAATCATTTCTGGACGTTTTTCAATGGCAAAAATCAATGAATATTGTAAATGTACAAACAGTAATTTCTCCGCATTGCAAGGTGCAATTCTGAAATTTTTTGCTTTTTCCTGCTCCTCTTAGCATGATAAAGAAGATTCAAAGAGAGTGAGATGCCAGCTCCTTTCATTCAGTCAGTAGCTTCAAACATTTCTGGTATATGAATAACATGATGTTTTTCAATGGCAAAAATCAATGAATATTGTAAATGCACAAACAGTAATTTCTCCGCATTGCAAGGTGCAAGTCTGAAATTTTTTGCTTTTTCCTGCTCCTCTTAGCATGATAAAGAAGATTCAAAGAGAGTGAGATGCCAGCTACTTTCATTCAGTCAGTAGCTTCAATCATTTCTGGACGTTTTTCAATGGTAAAAATCAATGAATATTGTAAATGCACAAACACTAATTTCTCCACATTGCAAGGTGCAATTCTGAAATTTTTTGCTTTTTCCTGCTCCTCTTAGCATTATAAAGAAGATTCAAAGAGAGTGAGATGCCAGCTCCTTTCATTCAGTCAGTAGCTTCAATCATTTCTGGTATATGAATAACATGATGTTTTTCAATGGCAAAAATCAATGAATATTGTAAATGCACAAACAGTAATTTCTCCGCATTGCAAGGTGCAATTCTGAAATTTTTTGCTTTTTCCTGCTCCTCTTAGCATGATAAAGAAGATTCAAAGAGAGTGAGATGCCAGCTCCTTTCATTCAGTCAGTAGCTTCAATCATTTCTGGACGTTTTTCAATGGCAAAAATCAATGAATATTGTAAATGCACAAACAGTAATTTCTCCGCATTGCAAGGTGCAATTCTGAAATTTTTTGCTTTTTCCTGCTCCTCTTAGCATGATAAAGAAGATTCAAAGAGAGTGAGATGTCAGCTCCTTTCATTCAGTCAGTAGCTTCAAACATTTCTGGTATATGAATAACATGATGTTTTTCAATGGCAAAAATCAATGAATTTTGTAAATGCACAAACAGTAATTTCTCCGCATTGCAAGGTGCAATTCTGAAATTTTTTGCTTTTTCCTGCTCCTCTTAGCATGATAAAGAAGATTCAAAGAGAGTGAGATGCCAGTTCCTTTCATTCAGTCAGTAGCTTCAATCATTTCTGGACGTTTTTCAATGGCAAAAATCAATGAATATTGTAAATGCACAAACAGTAATTTCTCCGCATTGCAAGGTGCAATTCTGAAATTTTTTGCTTTTTCCTGCTCCTCTTAGCATGATAAAGAAGATTCAAAGAGAGTGAGATGCCAGCTCCTTTCATTCAGTCAGTAGCTTCAATCATTTCTGGTATATGAATAACATGATGTTTTTCAATGGCAAAAATCAATGAATATTGTAAATGCACAAACAGTAATTTCTCCGCATTGCAAGGTGCAATTCTGAAATTTTTTGCTTTTTCCTGCTCCTCTTAGCATGATAAAGAAGATTCAAAGAGAGTGAGATGCCAGCTCCTTTCATTCAGTCAGTAGCTTCAATCATTTCTGGACGTTTTTCAATGGCAAAAATCAATGAATATTGTAAATGCACAAACAGTAATTTCTCCGCATTGCAAGGTGCAATTCTGAAATTTTTTGCTTTTTCCTGCTCCTCTTAGCATGATAAAGAAGATTCAAAGAGAGTGAGATGCCAGCTCCTTTCATTCAGTCAGTAGCTTCAATCATTTCTGGACGTTTTTCAATGGCAAAAATCAATGAATATTGTAAATGCACAAACAGTAATTTCTCCGCATTGCAAGGTGCAATTCTGAAATTTTTTGCTTTTTCCTGCTCCTCTTAGCATGATAAAGAAGATTCAAAGAGAGTGAGATGTCAGCTCCTTTCATTCAGTCAGTAGCTTCAAACATTTCTGGTATATGAATAACATGATGTTTTTCAATGGCAAAAATCAATGAATTTTGTAAATGCACAAACAGTAATTTCTCCGCATTGCAAGGTGCAATTCTGAAATTTTTTGCTTTTTCCTGCTCCTCTTAGCATGATAAAGAAGATTCAAAGAGAGTGAGATGCCAGTTCCTTTCATTCAGTCAGTAGCTTCAATCATTTCTGGACGTTTTTCAATGGCAAAAATCAATGAATATTGTAAATGCACAAACAGTAATTTCTCCGCATTGCAAGGTGCAATTCTGAAATTTTTTGCTTTTTCCTGCTCCTCTTAGCATGATAAAGAAGATTCAAAGAGAGTGAGATGCCAGCTCCTTTCATTCAGTCAGTAGCTTCAATCATTTCTGGTATATGAATAACATGATGTTTTTCAATGGCAAAAATCAATGAATATTGTAAATGCACAAACAGTAATTTCTCCGCATTGCAAGGTGCAATTCTGAAATTTTTTGCTTTTTCCTGCTCCTCTTAGCATGATAAAGAAGATTCAAAGAGAGTGAGATGCCAGCTCCTTTCATTCAGTCAGTAGCTTCAATCATTTCTGGACGTTTTTCAATGGCAAAAATCAATGAATATTGTAAATGCACAAACAGTAATTTCTCCGCATTGCAAGGTGCAATTCTGAAATTTTTTGCTTTTTCCTGCTCCTCTTAGCATGATAAACAAGATTCAAAGAGAGTGAGATGCCAGCTCCTTTCATTCAGTCAGTAGCTTCAATCATTTCTGGACGTTTTTCAATGGCAAAAATCAATGAATATTGTAAATGCACAAACAGTAATTTCTCCGCATTGCAAGGTGCAATTCTGAAATTTTTTGCTTTTTCCTGCTCCTCTTAGCATGATAAAGAAGATTCAAAGAGAGTGAGATGCCAGCTCCTTTCATTCAGTCAGTAGCTTCAAACATTTCTGGTATATGAATAACATGATGTTTTTCAATGGCAAAAATCAATGAATGTTGTAAATGCACAAACAGTAATTTCTCCGCATTGCAAGGTGCAAGTCTGAAATTTTTTGCTTTTTCCTGCTCCTCTTAGCATGATAAAGAAGATTCAAAGAGAGTGAGATGCCAGCTACTTTCATTCAGTCAGTAGCTTCAATCATTTCTGGACGTTTTTCAATGGTAAAAATCAATGAATATTGTAAATGCACAAACAGTAATTTCTCCACATTGCAAGGTGCAATTCTGAAATTTTTTGCTTTTTCCTGCTCCTCTTAGCATGATAAAGAAGATTCAAAGAGAGTGAGATGCCAGCTCCTTTCATTCAGTCAGTAGCTTCAAACATTTCTGGTATATGAATAACATGATGTTTTTCAATGGCAAAAATCAATGAATATTGTAAATGCACAAACAGTAATTTCTCCGCATTGCAAGGTGCAATTCTGAAATTTTTTGCTTTTTCCTGCTCCTCTTAGCATGATAAAGAAGATTCAAAGAGAGTGAGATGCCAGCTCCTTTCATTCAGTCAGTAGCTTCAAACATTTCTGGTATATGAATAACATGATGTTTTTCAATGGCAAAAATCAATGAATATTGTAAATGCACAAACAGTAATTTCTCCGCATTGCAAGGTGCAATTCTGAAATTTTTTGCTTTTTCCTGCTCCTCTTAGCATGATAAAGAATATTCAAAGAGAGTGAGATGCCAGCTCCTTTCATTCAGTCAGTAGCTTCAATCATTTCTGGATGTTTTTCAATGGCAAAAATCAATGAATATTGTAAATGCACAAACTGTAATTTCTCCGCATTGCAAGGTGCAATTCTGAAATTTTTGGCTTTTTCCTGCTCCTCTTAGCATGATAAAGAAGATTCAAAGAGAGTGAGATGCCAGCTCCTTTCATTCAGTCAGTAGCTTCAATCATTTCTGGACGTTTTTCAATGGCAAAAATCAATGAATATTGTAAATGCACAAACAGTAATTTCTCCGCATTGCAAGGTGCAATTCTGAAATTTTTTACTTTTTCCTGCTCCTCTTAGCATGATAAAGAAGATTCAAAGAGAGTGAGATGCCAGCTCCTTTCATTCAGTCAGTACCTTCAATCATTTCTGGATGTTTTTCAATGGCAAAAATCAATGAATATTGTAAATGCACAAACAGTAATTTCTCCGCATTGCAAGGTGCAATTCTGAAATTTTTTGCTTTTTCCCGCTCCTCTTAGCATGATAAAGAAGATTCAAAGAGAGTGAGGTGCCAGCTCCTTTCATTCAGTCAGTAGCTTCAAACATTTCTGGTATATGAATAACATGTTTTTCAATGGCAAAAATCATTGAATATTGTAAATGCACAAACAGTAATTTCTCCGCATTGCAAGGTGCAATTCTGAAATTTTTTGATTTTTCCTGCTCCTCTTAGCATGATAAAGAAGATTCAAAGAGAGTGAGATGCCAGCTCCTTTCATTCAGTCAGTAGCTTCAATCATTTCTGGACGTTTTTCAATGGCAAAAATCAATGAATATTGTAAATGCACAAACAGTAATTTCTCCGCATTGCAAGGTGCAATTCTGAAATTTTTTGCTTTTTCCTGCTCCTCTTAGCATGATAAAGAAGATTCAAAGAGAGTGAGATGCCAGCTCCTTTCATTCAGTCAGTAGCTTCAATCATTTCTGGACGTTTTTCAATGGCAAAAATCAATGAATATTGTAAATGCACAAACAGTAATTTCTCCGCATTGCAAGGTGCAATTCTGAAATTTTTTGCTTTTTCCTGCTCCTCTTAGCATGATAAAGAAGATTCAAAGAGAGTGAGATGCCAGCTCCTTTCATTCAGTCAGTAGCTTCAAACATTTCTGGTATATGAATAACATGATGTTTTTCAATGGCAAAAATCAATGAATATTGTAAATGCACAAACAGTAATTTCTCCGCATTGCAAGGTGCAAGTCTGAAATTTTTTGCTTTTTCCTGCTCCTCTTAGCATGATAAAGAAGATTCAAAGAGAGTGAGATGCCAGCTACTTTCATTCAGTCAGTAGCTTCAATCATTTCTGGACGTTTTTCAATGGTAAAAATCAATGAATATTGTAAATGCACAAACAGTAATTTCTCCACATTGCAAGGTGCAATTCTGAAATTTTTTGCTTTTTCCTGCTCCTCTTAGCATGATAAAAAGATTCAAAGAGAGTGAGATGCCAGCTCCTTTCATTCAGTCAGTAGCTTCAAACATTTCTGGTATATGAATAACATGATGTTTTTCAATGGCAAAAATCAATGAATATTGTAAATGCACAAACAGTAATTTCTCCGCATTGCAAGGTGCAATTCTGAAATTTTTTGCTTTTTCCTGCTCCTCTTAGCATGATAAAGAAGATTCAAAGAGAGTGAGATGCCAGCTCCTTTCATTCAGTCAGTAGCTTCAAACATTTCTGGTATATGAATAACATGATGTTTTTCAATGGCAAAAATCAATGAATATTGTAAATGCACAAAGAGTAATTTCTCCGCATTGCAAGGTGCAATTCTGAAATTTTTTGCTTTTTCCTGCTCCTCTTAGCATGATAAAGAAGATTCAAAGAGAGTGAGATGCCAGCTCCTTTCATTCAGTCAGTAGCTTCAATCATTTCTGGACGTTTTTCAATGGCAAAAATCAATGAATATTGTAAATGCACAAACAGTAATTTCTCCGCATTGCAAGGTGCAATTCTGAAATTTTTTGCTTTTTCCTGCTCCTCTTAGCATGATAAAGAAGATTCAAAGAGAGTGAGATGCCAGCTCCTTTCATTCAGTCAGTAGCTTCAATCATTTCTGGACGTTTTTCAGTGGCAAAAATCAATGAATATTGTAAATGCACAAACAGTAATTTCTCCGCATTGCAAGGTGCAATTCTGAAATTTTTTGCTTTTTCCTGCTCCTCTTAGCATGATAAAGAAGATTCAAAGAGAGTGAGATGCCAGCTCCTTTCATTCAGTCAGTAGCTACAAACATTTCTGGTATATGAATAACATGATGTTTTTCAATGGCAAAAATCAATGAATATTGTAAATGCACAAACAGTAATTTCTCCGCATTGCAAGGTGCAATTCTGAAATTTTTTGCTTTTTCCTGCTCCTCTTAGCATGATAAAGAAGATTCAAAGAGAGTGAGATGCCAGCTCCTTTCATTCAGTCAGTAGCTTCAATCATTTCTGGACGTTTTTCAATGGCAAAAATCAATGAATATTGTAAATGCACAAACAGTAATTTCTCCGCATTGCAAGGTGCAATTCTGAAATTTTTTGCTTTTTCCTGCTCCTCTTAGCATGATAAAGAAGATTCAAAGAGAGTGAGATGCCAGCTCCTTTCATTCAGTCAGTAGCTTCAAACATTTCTGGTATATGAATAACATGATGTTTTTCAATGGCAAAAATCAATGAATATTGTAAATGCACAAAGAGTAATTTCTCCGCATTGCAAGGTGCAATTCTGAAATTTTTTGCTTTTTCCTGCTCCTCTTATCATGATAAAGAAGATTCAAAGAGAGTGAGATGCCAGCTCCTTTCATTCAGTCAGTAGCTTCAATCATTTCTGGACGTTTTTCAATGGCAAAAATCAATGAATATTGTAAATGCACAAACAGTAATTTCTCCGCATTGCAAGGTGCAATTCTGAAATTTTTTGCTTTTTCCTGCTCCTCTTAGCATGATAAAGAAGATTCAAAGAGAGTGAGATGCCAGCTCCTTTCATTCAGTCAGTAGCTTCAATCATTTCTGGACGTTTTTCAATGGCAAAAATCAATGAATATTGTAAATGCACAAACAGTAATTTCTCCGCATTGCAAGGTGCAATTCTGAAATTTTTTGCTTTTTCCTGCTCCTCTTAGCATGATAAAGAAGATTCAAAGAGAGTGAGATGCCAGCTCCTTTCATTCAGTCAGTAGCTACAAACATTTCTGGTATATGAATAACATGATGTTTTTCAATGGCAAAAATCAATGAATATTGTAAATGCACAAACAGTAATTTCTCCGCATTGCAAGGTGCAATTCTGAAATTTTTTGCTTTTTCCTGCTCCTCTTAGCATGATAAAGAAGATTCAAAGAGAGTGAGATGCCAGCTCCTTTCATTCAGTCAGTAGCTTCAATCATTTCTGGACGTTTTTCAATGGCAAAAATCAATGAATATTGTAAATGCACAAACAGTAATTTCTCCGCATTGCAAGGTGCAATTCTGAAATTTTTTGCTTTTTCCTGCTCCTCTTAGCATGATAAAGAAGATTCAAAGAGAGTGAGATGCCAGCTCCTTTCATTCAGTCAGTAGCTTCAATCATTTCTGGACGTTTTTCAATGGCAAAAATCAATGAATATTGTAAATGCACAAACAGTAATTTCTCCGCATTGCAAGGTGCAATTCTGAAATTTTTTGCTTTTTCCTGCTCCTCTTAGCATGACAAAGAAGATTCAAAGAGAGTAAGATGCCAGCTCCTTTCATTCAGTCAGTAGCTTCAATCATTTCTGGTATATGAATAACATGATGTTTTTCAATGGCAAAAATCAATGAATATTGTAAATGCACAAACAGTAATTTCTCCGCATTGCAAGGTGCAATTCTGAAATTTTTTGCTTTTTCCTGCTCCTCTTAGCATGATAAAGAAGATTCAAAGAGAGTGAGATGCCAGCTCCTTTCATTCAGTCAGTAGCTTCAATCATTTCTGGACGTTTTTCAATGGCAAAAATCAATGAATATTGTAAATGCACAAACAGTAATTTCTCCGCATTGCAAGGTGCAAGTCTGAAATTTTTTGCTTTTTCCTGCTCCTCTTAGCATGATAAAGAAGATTCAAAGAGAGTGAGATGCCAGCTCCTTTCATTCAGTCAGTAGCTTCAATCATTTCTGGACGTTTTTCAATGGCAAAAATCAATGAATATTGTAAATGCACAAACAGTAATTTCTCCGCATTGCAAGGTGCAATTCTGAAATTTTTTGCTTTTTCCTGCTCCTCTTAGCATGATAAAGAAGATTCAAAGAGAGTGAGATGCCAGCTCCTTTCATTCAGTCAGTAGCTTCAAACATTTCTGGTATATGAATAATATGATGTTTTTCAATGGCAAAAATCAATGAATATTGTAAAAGCACAAACAGTAATTTCTCCGCATTGCAAGGTGCAATTCTGAAATTTTTTGCTTTTTCCTGCTCCTCTTAGCATGATAAAGAAGATTCAAAGAGAGTGAGATGCCAGCTCCTTTCATTCAGTCAGTAGCTTCAATCATTTCTGGACGTTTTTCAATGGCAAAAATCAATGAATATTGTAAATGCACAAACAGTAATTTCTCCGCATTGCAAGGTGCAATTCTGAAATTTTTTGCTTTTTCCTGCTCCTCTTAGCATGATAAAGAAGATTCAAAGAGAGTGAGATGCCAGCTCCTTTCATTCAGTCAGTAGCTTCAATCATTTCTGGTATATGAATAACATGATGTTTTTCAATGGCAAAAATCAATGAATATTGTAAATGCACAAACAGTAATTTCTCCGCATTGCAAGTTGCAATTCTGAAATTTTTTGCTTTTTCCTGCTCCTCTTAGCATGATAAAGAAGATTCAAAGAGAGTGAGATGCCAGCTCCTTTCATTCAGTCAGTAGCTTCAATCATTTCTGGACGTTTTTCAATGGCAAAAATCAATGAATATTGTAAATGCACAAACAGTAATTTCTCCGCATTGCAAGGTGCAATTCTGAAATTTTTTGCTTTTTCCTGCTCCTCTTAGCATGATAAAGAAGATTCAAAGAGAGTGAGATGCCAGCTCCTTTCATTCAGTCAGTAGCTTCAATCATTTCTGGACGTTTTTCAATGGCAAAAATCAATGAATATTGTAAATGCACAAACAGTAATTTCTCCGCATTGCAAGGTGCAATTCTGAAATTTTTTGCTTTTTCCTGCTCCTCTTAGCATGATAAAGAAGATTCAAAGAGAGTGAGATGCCAGCTCCTTTCATTCAGTCAGTAGCTTCAAACATTTCTGGTATATGAATAACATGATGTTTTTCAATGGCAAAAATCAATGAATATTGTAAATGCACAAACAGTAATTTCTCCGCATTGCAAGGTGCAATTCTGAAATTTTTTGCTTTTTCCTGCTCCTCTTAGCATGATAAAGAAGATTCAAAGAGAGTGAGATGCCAGCTCCTTTCATTCAGTCAGTAGCTTCAATCATTTCTGGACGTTTTTCAATGGCAAAAATCAATGAATATTGTAAATGCACAAACAGTAATTTCTCCGCATTGCAAGGTGCAATTCTGAAATTTTTTGCTTTTTCCTGCTCCTCTTAGCATGATAAAGAAGATTCAAAGAGAGTGAGATGTCAGCTCCTTTCATTCAGTCAGTAGCTTCAAACATTTCTGGTATATGAATAACATGATGTTTTTCAATGGCAAAAATCAATGAATTTTGTAAATGCACAAACAGTAATTTCTCCGCATTGCAAGGTGCAATTCTGAAATTTTTTGCTTTTTCCTGCTCCTCTTAGCATGATAAAGAAGATTCAAAGAGAGTGAGATGCCAGTTCCTTTCATTCAGTCAGTAGCTTCAATCATTTCTGGACGTTTTTCAATGGCAAAAATCAATGAATATTGTAAATGCACAAACAGTAATTTCTCCGCATTGCAAGGTGCAATTCTGAAATTTTTTGCTTTTTCCTGCTCCTCTTAGCATGATAAAGAAGATTCAAAGAGAGTGAGATGCCAGCTCCTTTCATTCAGTCAGTAGCTTCAATCATTTCTGGTATATGAATAACATGATGTTTTTCAATGGCAAAAATCAATGAATATTGTAAATGCACAAACAGTAATTTCTCCGCATTGCAAGGTGCAATTCTGAAATTTTTTGCTTTTTCCTGCTCCTCTTAGCATGATAAAGAAGATTCAAAGAGAGTGAGATGCCAGCTCCTTTCATTCAGTCAGTAGCTTCAATCATTTCTGGACGTTTTTCAATGGCAAAAATCAATGAATATTGTAAATGCACAAACAGTAATTTCTCCGCATTGCAAGGTGCAATTCTGAAATTTTTTGCTTTTTCCTGCTCCTCTTAGCATGATAAACAAGATTCAAAGAGAGTGAGATGCCAGCTCCTTTCATTCAGTCAGTAGCTTCAATCATTTCTGGACGTTTTTCAATGGCAAAAATCAATGAATATTGTAAATGCACAAACAGTAATTTCTCCGCATTGCAAGGTGCAATTCTGAAATTTTTTGCTTTTTCCTGCTCCTCTTAGCATGATAAAGAAGATTCAAAGAGAGTGAGATGCCAGCTCCTTTCATTCAGTCAGTAGCTTCAAACATTTCTGGTATATGAATAACATGATGTTTTTCAATGGCAAAAATCAATGAATATTGTAAATGCACAAACAGTAATTTCTCCGCATTGCAAGGTGCAAGTCTGAAATTTTTTGCTTTTTCCTGCTCCTCTTAGCATGATAAAGAAGATTCAAAGAGAGTGAGATGCCAGCTACTTTCATTCAGTCAGTAGCTTCAATCATTTCTGGACGTTTTTCAATGGTAAAAATCAATGAATATTGTAAATGCACAAACAGTAATTTCTCCACATTGCAAGGTGCAATTCTGAAATTTTTTGCTTTTTCCTGCTCCTCTTAGCATGATAAAGAAGATTCAAAGAGAGTGAGATGCCAGCTCCTTTCATTCAGTCAGTAGCTTCAATCATTTCTGGTATATGAATAACATGATGTTTTTCAATGGCAAAAATCAATGAATATTGTAAATGCACAAACAGTAATTTCTCCGCATTGCAAGGTGCAATTCTGAAATTTTTTGCTTTTTCCTGCTCCTCTTAGCATGATAAAGAAGATTCAAAGAGAGTGAGATGCCAGCTCCTTTCATTCAGTCAGTAGCTTCAATCATTTCTGGACGTTTTTCAATGGCAAAAATCAATGAATATTGTAAATGCACAAACAGTAATTTCTCCGCATTGCAAGGTGCAATTCTGAAATTTTTTGCTTTTTCCTGCTCCTCTTAGCATGATAAAGAAGATTCAAAGAGAGTGAGATGTCAGCTCCTTTCATTCAGTCAGTAGCTTCAAACATTTCTGGTATATGAATAACATGATGTTTTTCAATGGCAAAAATCAATGAATTTTGTAAATGCACAAACAGTAATTTCTCCGCATTGCAAGGTGCAATTCTGAAATTTTTTGCTTTTTCCTGCTCCTCTTAGCATGATAAAGAAGATTCAAAGAGAGTGAGATGCCAGTTCCTTTCATTCAGTCAGTAGCTTCAATCATTTCTGGACGTTTTTCAATGGCAAAAATCAATGAATATTGTAAATGCACAAACAGTAATTTCTCCGCATTGCAAGGTGCAATTCTGAAATTTTTTGCTTTTTCCTGCTCCTCTTAGCATGATAAAGAAGATTCAAAGAGAGTGAGATGCCAGCTCCTTTCATTCAGTCAGTAGCTTCAATCATTTCTGGTATATGAATAACATGATGTTTTTCAATGGCAAAAATCAATGAATATTGTAAATGCACAAACAGTAATTTCTCCGCATTGCAAGGTGCAATTCTGAAATTTTTTGCTTTTTCCTGCTCCTCTTAGCATGATAAAGAAGATTCAAAGAGAGTGAGATGCCAGCTCCTTTCATTCAGTCAGTAGCTTCAATCATTTCTGGACGTTTTTCAATGGCAAAAATCAATGAATATTGTAAATGCACAAACAGTAATTTCTCCGCATTGCAAGGTGCAATTCTGAAATTTTTTGCTTTTTCCTGCTCCTCTTAGCATGATAAAGAAGATTCAAAGAGAGTGAGATGCCAGCTCCTTTCATTCAGTCAGTAGCTTCAATCATTTCTGGACGTTTTTCAATGGCAAAAATCAATGAATATTGTAAATGCACAAACAGTAATTTCTCCGCATTGCAAGGTGCAATTCTGAAATTTTTTGCTTTTTCCTGCTCCTCTTAGCATGATAAAGAAGATTCAAAGAGAGTGAGATGTCAGCTCCTTTCATTCAGTCAGTAGCTTCAAACATTTCTGGTATATGAATAACATGATGTTTTTCAATGGCAAAAATCAATGAATTTTGTAAATGCACAAACAGTAATTTCTCCGCATTGCAAGGTGCAATTCTGAAATTTTTTGCTTTTTCCTGCTCCTCTTAGCATGATAAAGAAGATTCAAAGAGAGTGAGATGCCAGTTCCTTTCATTCAGTCAGTAGCTTCAATCATTTCTGGACGTTTTTCAATGGCAAAAATCAATGAATATTGTAAATGCACAAACAGTAATTTCTCCGCATTGCAAGGTGCAATTCTGAAATTTTTTGCTTTTTCCTGCTCCTCTTAGCATGATAAAGAAGATTCAAAAAGAGTGAGATGCCAGCTCCTTTCATTCAGTCAGTAGCTTCAATCATTTCTGGTATATGAATAACATGATGTTTTTCAATGGCAAAAATCAATGAATATTGTAAATGCACAAACAGTAATTTCTCCGCATTGCAAGGTGCAATTCTGAAATTTTTTGCTTTTTCCTGCTCCTCTTAGCATGATAAAGAAGATTCAAAGAGAGTGAGATGCCAGCTCCTTTCATTCAGTCAGTAGCTTCAATCATTTCTGGACGTTTTTCAATGGCAAAAATCAATGAATATTGTAAATGCACAAACAGTAATTTCTCCGCATTGCAAGGTGCAATTCTGAAATTTTTTGCTTTTTCCTGCTCCTCTTAGCATGATAAACAAGATTCAAAGAGAGTGAGATGCCAGCTCCTTTCATTCAGTCAGTAGCTTCAATCATTTCTGGACGTTTTTCAATGGCAAAAATCAATGAATATTGTAAATGCACAAACAGTAATTTCTCCGCATTGCAAGGTGCAATTCTGAAATTTTTTGCTTTTTCCTGCTCCTCTTAGCATGATAAAGAAGATTCAAAGAGAGTGAGATGCCAGCTCCTTTCATTCAGTCAGTAGCTTCAAACATTTCTGGTATATGAATAACATGATGTTTTTCAATGGCAAAAATCATTGAATATTGTAAATGCACAAACAGTAATTTCTCCGCATTGCAAGGTGCAATTCTGAAATTTTTTGATTTTTCCTGCTCCTCTTAGCATGATAAAGAAGATTCAAAGAGAGTGAGATGCCAGCTCCTTTCATTCAGTCAGTAGCTTCAATCATTTCTGGACGTTTTTCAATGGCAAAAATCAATGAATATTGTAAATGCACAAACAGTAATTTCTCCGCATTGCAAGGTGCAATTCTGAAATTTTTTGCTTTTTCCTGCTCCTCTTAGCATGATAAAGAAGATTCAAAGAGAGTGAGATGCCAGCTCCTTTCATTCAGTCAGTAGCTTCAATCATTTCTGGACGTTTTTCAATGGCAAAAATCAATGAATATTGTAAATGCACAAACAGTAATTTCTCCGCATTGCAAGGTGCAATTCTGAAATTTTTTGCTTTTTCCTGCTCCTCTTAGCATGATAAAGAAGATTCAAAGAGAGTGAGATGCCAGCTCCTTTCATTCAGTCAGTAGCTTCAAACATTTCTGGTATATGAATAACATGATGTTTTTCAATGGCAAAAATCAATGAATATTGTAAATGCACAAACAGTAATTTCTCCGCATTGCAAGGTGCAAGTCTGAAATTTTTTGCTTTTTCCTGCTCCTCTTAGCATGATAAAGAAGATTCAAAGAGAGTGAGATGCCAGCTACTTTCATTCAGTCAGTAGCTTCAATCATTTCTGGACGTTTTTCAATGGTAAAAATCAATGAATATTGTAAATGCACAAACAGTAATTTCTCCACATTGCAAGGTGCAATTCTGAAATTTTTTGCTTTTTCCTGCTCCTCTTAGCATGATAAAAAGATTCAAAGAGAGTGAGATGCCAGCTCCTTTCATTCAGTCAGTAGCTTCAAACATTTCTGGTATATGAATAACATGATGTTTTTCAATGGCAAAAATCAATGAATATTGTAAATGCACAAACAGTAATTTCTCCGCATTGCAAGGTGCAATTCTGAAATTTTTTGCTTTTTCCTGCTCCTCTTAGCATGATAAAGAAGATTCAAAGAGAGTGAGATGCCAGCTCCTTTCATTCAGTCAGTAGCTTCAAACATTTCTGGTATATGAATAACATGATGTTTTTCAATGGCAAAAATCAATGAATATTGTAAATGCACAAAGAGTAATTTCTCCGCATTGCAAGGTGCAATTCTGAAATTTTTTGCTTTTTCCTGCTCCTCTTAGCATGATAAAGAAGATTCAAAGAGAGTGAGATGCCAGCTCCTTTCATTCAGTCAGTAGCTTCAATCATTTCTGGACGTTTTTCAATGGCAAAAATCAATGAATATTGTAAATGCACAAACAGTAATTTCTCCGCATTGCAAGGTGCAATTCTGAAATTTTTTGCTTTTTCCTGCTCCTCTTAGCATGATAAAGAAGATTCAAAGAGAGTGAGATGCCAGCTCCTTTCATTCAGTCAGTAGCTTCAATCATTTCTGGACGTTTTTCAGTGGCAAAAATCAATGAATATTGTAAATGCACAAACAGTAATTTCTCCGCATTGCAAGGTGCAATTCTGAAATTTTTTGCTTTTTCCTGCTCCTCTTAGCATGATAAAGAAGATTCAAAGAGAGTGAGATGCCAGCTCCTTTCATTCAGTCAGTAGCTACAAACATTTCTGGTATATGAATAACATGATGTTTTTCAATGGCAAAAATCAATGAATATTGTAAATGCACAAACAGTAATTTCTCCGCATTGCAAGGTGCAATTCTGAAATTTTTTGCTTTTTCCTGCTCCTCTTAGCATGATAAAGAAGATTCAAAGAGAGTGAGATGCCAGCTCCTTTCATTCAGTCAGTAGCTTCAATCATTTCTGGACGTTTTTCAATGGCAAAAATCAATGAATATTGTAAATGCACAAACAGTAATTTCTCCGCATTGCAAGGTGCAATTCTGAAATTTTTTGCTTTTTCCTGCTCCTCTTAGCATGATAAAGAAGATTCAAAGAGAGTGAGATGCCAGCTCCTTTCATTCAGTCAGTAGCTTCAAACATTTCTGGTATATGAATAACATGATGTTTTTCAATGGCAAAAATCAATGAATATTGTAAATGCACAAAGAGTAATTTCTCCGCATTGCAAGGTGCAATTCTGAAATTTTTTGCTTTTTCCTGCTCCTCTTATCATGATAAAGAAGATTCAAAGAGAGTGAGATGCCAGCTCCTTTCATTCAGTCAGTAGCTTCAATCATTTCTGGACGTTTTTCAATGGCAAAAATCAATGAATATTGTAAATGCACAAACAGTAATTTCTCCGCATTGCAAGGTGCAATTCTGAAATTTTTTGCTTTTTCCTGCTCCTCTTAGCATGATAAAGAAGATTCAAAGAGAGTGAGATGCCAGCTCCTTTCATTCAGTCAGTAGCTTCAATCATTTCTGGACGTTTTTCAATGGCAAAAATCAATGAATATTGTAAATGCACAAACAGTAATTTCTCCGCATTGCAAGGTGCAATTCTGAAATTTTTTGCTTTTTCCTGCTCCTCTTAGCATGATAAAGAAGATTCAAAGAGAGTGAGATGCCAGCTCCTTTCATTCAGTCAGTAGCTACAAACATTTCTGGTATATGAATAACATGATGTTTTTCAATGGCAAAAATCAATGAATATTGTAAATGCACAAACAGTAATTTCTCCGCATTGCAAGGTGCAATTCTGAAATTTTTTGCTTTTTCCTGCTCCTCTTAGCATGATAAAGAAGATTCAAAGAGAGTGAGATGCCAGCTCCTTTCATTCAGTCAGTAGCTTCAATCATTTCTGGACGTTTTTCAATGGCAAAAATCAATGAATATTGTAAATGCACAAACAGTAATTTCTCCGCATTGCAAGGTGCAATTCTGAAATTTTTTGCTTTTTCCTGCTCCTCTTAGCATGATAAAGAAGATTCAAAGAGAGTGAGATGCCAGCTCCTTTCATTCAGTCAGTAGCTTCAATCATTTCTGGACGTTTTTCAATGGCAAAAATCAATGAATATTGTAAATGCACAAACAGTAATTTCTCCGCATTGCAAGGTGCAATTCTGAAATTTTTTGCTTTTTCCTGCTCCTCTTAGCATGACAAAGAAGATTCAAAGAGAGTAAGATGCCAGCTCCTTTCATTCAGTCAGTAGCTTCAATCATTTCTGGTATATGAATAACATGATGTTTTTCAATGGCAAAAATCAATGAATATTGTAAATGCACAAACAGTAATTTCTCCGCATTGCAAGGTGCAATTCTGAAATTTTTTGCTTTTTCCTGCTCCTCTTAGCATGATAAAGAAGATTCAAAGAGAGTGAGATGCCAGCTCCTTTCATTCAGTCAGTAGCTTCAATCATTTCTGGACGTTTTTCAATGGCAAAAATCAATGAATATTGTAAATGCACAAACAGTAATTTCTCCGCATTGCAAGGTGCAAGTCTGAAATTTTTTGCTTTTTCCTGCTCCTCTTAGCATGATAAAGAAGATTCAAAGAGAGTGAGATGCCAGCTCCTTTCATTCAGTCAGTAGCTTCAATCATTTCTGGACGTTTTTCAATGGCAAAAATCAATGAATATTGTAAATGCACAAACAGTAATTTCTCCGCATTGCAAGGTGCAATTCTGAAATTTTTTGCTTTTTCCTGCTCCTCTTAGCATGATAAAGAAGATTCAAAGAGAGTGAGATGCCAGCTCCTTTCATTCAGTCAGTAGCTTCAAACATTTCTGGTATATGAATAATATGATGTTTTTCAATGGCAAAAATCAATGAATATTGTAAAAGCACAAACAGTAATTTCTCCGCATTGCAAGGTGCAATTCTGAAATTTTTTGCTTTTTCCTGCTCCTCTTAGCATGATAAAGAAGATTCAAAGAGAGTGAGATGCCAGCTCCTTTCATTCAGTCAGTAGCTTCAATCATTTCTGGACGTTTTTCAATGGCAAAAATCAATGAATATTGTAAATGCACAAACAGTAATTTCTCCGCATTGCAAGGTGCAATTCTGAAATTTTTTGCTTTTTCCTGCTCCTCTTAGCATGATAAAGAAGATTCAAAGAGAGTGAGATGCCAGCTCCTTTCATTCAGTCAGTAGCTTCAATCATTTCTGGTATATGAATAACATGATGTTTTTCAATGGCAAAAATCAATGAATATTGTAAATGCACAAACAGTAATTTCTCCGCATTGCAAGTTGCAATTCTGAAATTTTTTGCTTTTTCCTGCTCCTCTTAGCATGATAAAGAAGATTCAAAGAGAGTGAGATGCCAGCTCCTTTCATTCAGTCAGTAGCTTCAATCATTTCTGGACGTTTTTCAATGGCAAAAATCAATGAATATTGTAAATGCACAAACAGTAATTTCTCCGCATTGCAAGGTGCAATTCTGAAATTTTTTGCTTTTTCCTGCTCCTCTTAGCATGATAAAGAAGATTCAAAGAGAGTGAGATGCCAGCTCCTTTCATTCAGTCAGTAGCTTCAATCATTTCTGGACGTTTTTCAATGGCAAAAATCAATGAATATTGTAAATGCACAAACAGTAATTTCTCCGCATTGCAAGGTGCAATTCTGAAATTTTTTGCTTTTTCCTGCTCCTCTTAGCATGATAAAGAAGATTCAAAGAGAGTGAGATGCCAGCTCCTTTCATTCAGTCAGTAGCTTCAAACATTTCTGGTATATGAATAACATGATGTTTTTCAATGGCAAAAATCAATGAATATTGTAAATGCACAAACAGTAATTTCTCCGCATTGCAAGGTGCAATTCTGAAATTTTTTGCTTTTTCCTGCTCCTCTTAGCATGATAAAGAAGATTCAAAGAGAGTGAGATGCCAGCTCCTTTCATTCAGTCAGTAGCTTCAATCATTTCTGGACGTTTTTCAATGGCAAAAATCAATGAATATTGTAAATGCACAAACAGTAATTTCTCCGCATTGCAAGGTGCAATTCTGAAATTTTTTGCTTTTTCCTGCTCCTCTTAGCATGATAAAGAAGATTCAAAGAGAGTGAGATGTCAGCTCCTTTCATTCAGTCAGTAGCTTCAAACATTTCTGGTATATGAATAACATGATGTTTTTCAATGGCAAAAATCAATGAATTTTGTAAATGCACAAACAGTAATTTCTCCGCATTGCAAGGTGCAATTCTGAAATTTTTTGCTTTTTCCTGCTCCTCTTAGCATGATAAAGAAGATTCAAAGAGAGTGAGATGCCAGTTCCTTTCATTCAGTCAGTAGCTTCAATCATTTCTGGACGTTTTTCAATGGCAAAAATCAATGAATATTGTAAATGCACAAACAGTAATTTCTCCGCATTGCAAGGTGCAATTCTGAAATTTTTTGCTTTTTCCTGCTCCTCTTAGCATGATAAAGAAGATTCAAAGAGAGTGAGATGCCAGCTCCTTTCATTCAGTCAGTAGCTTCAATCATTTCTGGTATATGAATAACATGATGTTTTTCAATGGCAAAAATCAATGAATATTGTAAATGCACAAACAGTAATTTCTCCGCATTGCAAGGTGCAATTCTGAATTTTTTTGCTTTTTCCTGCTCCTCTTAGCATGATAAAGAAGATTCAAAGAGAGTGAGATGCCAGCTCCTTTCATTCAGTCAGTAGCTTCAATCATTTCTGGACGTTTTTCAATGGCAAAAATCAATGAATATTGTAAATGCACAAACAGTAATTTCTCCGCATTGCAAGGTGCAATTCTGAAATTTTTTGCTTTTTCCTGCTCCTCTTAGCATGATAAACAAGATTCAAAGAGAGTGAGATGCCAGCTCCTTTCATTCAGTCAGTAGCTTCAATCATTTCTGGACGTTTTTCAATGGCAAAAATCAATGAATATTGTAAATGCACAAACAGTAATTTCTCCGCATTGCAAGGTGCAATTCTGAAATTTTTTGCTTTTTCCTGCTCCTCTTAGCATGATAAAGAAGATTCAAAGAGAGTGAGATGCCAGCTCCTTTCATTCAGTCAGTAGCTTCAAACATTTCTGGTATATGAATAACATGATGTTTTTCAATGGCAAAAATCAATGAATATTGTAAATGCACAAACAGTAATTTCTCCGCATTGCAAGGTGCAAGTCTGAAATTTTTTGCTTTTTCTTGCTCCTCTTAGCATGATAAAGAAGATTCAAAGAGAGTGAGATGCCAGCTACTTTCATTCAGTCAGTAGCTTCAATCATTTCTGGACGTTTTTCAATGGTAAAAATCAATGAATATTGTAAATGCACAAACAGTAATTTCTCCACATTGCAAGGTGCAATTCTGAAATTTTTTGCTTTTTCCTGCTCCTCTTAGCATGATAAAGAAGATTCAAAGAGAGTGAGATGCCAGCTCCTTTCATTCAGTCAGTAGCTTCAATCATTTCTGGTATATGAATAACATGATGTTTTTCAATGGCAAAAATCAATGAATATTGTAAATGCACAAACAGTAATTTCTCCGCATTGCAAGGTGCAATTCTGAAATTTTTTGCTTTTTCCTGCTCCTCTTAGCATGATAAAGAAGATTCAAAGAGAGTGAGATGCCAGCTCCTTTCATTCAGTCAGTAGCTTCAATCATTTCTGGACGTTTTTCAATGGCAAAAATCAATGAATATTGTAAATGCACAAACAGTAATTTCTCCGCATTGCAAGGTGCAATTCTGAAATTTTTTGCTTTTTCCTGCTCCTCTTAGCATGATAAAGAAGATTCAAAGAGAGTGAGATGTCAGCTCCTTTCATTCAGTCAGTAGCTTCAAACATTTCTGGTATATGAATAACATGATGTTTTTCAATGGCAAAAATCAATGAATTTTGTAAATGCACAAACAGTAATTTCTCCGCATTGCAAGGTGCAATTCTGAAATTTTTTGCTTTTTCCTGCTCCTCTTAGCATGATAAAGAAGATTCAAAGAGAGTGAGATGCCAGTTCCTTTCATTCAGTCAGTAGCTTCAATCATTTCTGGACGTTTTTCAATGGCAAAAATCAATGAATATTGTAAATGCACAAACAGTAATTTCTCCGCATTGCAAGGTGCAATTCTGAAATTTTTTGCTTTTTCCTGCTCCTCTTAGCATGATAAAGAAGATTCAAAGAGAGTGAGATGCCAGCTCCTTTCATTCAGTCAGTAGCTTCAATCATTTCTGGTATATGAATAACATGATGTTTTTCAATGGCAAAAATCAATGAATATTGTAAATGCACAAACAGTAATTTCTCCGCATTGCAAGGTGCAATTCTGAAATTTTTTGCTTTTTCCTGCTCCTCTTAGCATGATAAAGAAGATTCAAAGAGAGTGAGATGCCAGCTCCTTTCATTCAGTCAGTAGCTTCAATCATTTCTGGACGTTTTTCAATGGCAAAAATCAATGAATATTGTAAATGCACAAACAGTAATTTCTCCGCATTGCAAGGTGCAATTCTGAAATTTTTTGCTTTTTCCTGCTCCTCTTAGCATGATAAAGAAGATTCAAAGAGAGTGAGATGCCAGCTCCTTTCATTCAGTCAGTAGCTTCAATCATTTCTGGACGTTTTTCAATGGCAAAAATCAATGAATATTGTAAATGCACAAACAGTAATTTCTCCGCATTGCAAGGTGCAATTCTGAAATTTTTTGCTTTTTCCTGCTCCTCTTAGCATGATAAAGAAGATTCAAAGAGAGTGAGATGTCAGCTCCTTTCATTCAGTCAGTAGCTTCAAACATTTCTGGTATATGAATAACATGATGTTTTTCAATGGCAAAAATCAATGAATTTTGTAAATGCACAAACAGTAATTTCTCCGCATTGCAAGGTGCAATTCTGAAATTTTTTGCTTTTTCCTGCTCCTCTTAGCATGATAAAGAAGATTCAAAGAGAGTGAGATGCCAGTTCCTTTCATTCAGTCAGTAGCTTCAATCATTTCTGGACGTTTTTCAATGGCAAAAATCAATGAATATTGTAAATGCACAAACAGTAATTTCTCCGCATTGCAAGGTGCAATTCTGAAATTTTTTGCTTTTTCCTGCTCCTCTTAGCATGATAAAGAAGATTCAAAAAGAGTGAGATGCCAGCTCCTTTCATTCAGTCAGTAGCTTCAATCATTTCTGGTATATGAATAACATGATGTTTTTCAATGGCAAAAATCAATGAATATTGTAAATGCACAAACAGTAATTTCTCCGCATTGCAAGGTGCAATTCTGAAATTTTTTGCTTTTTCCTGCTCCTCTTAGCATGATAAAGAAGATTCAAAGAGAGTGAGATGCCAGCTCCTTTCATTCAGTCAGTAGCTTCAATCATTTCTGGACGTTTTTCAATGGCAAAAATCAATGAATATTGTAAATGCACAAACAGTAATTTCTCCGCATTGCAAGGTGCAATTCTGAAATTTTTTGCTTTTTCCTGCTCCTCTTAGCATGATAAACAATATTCAAAGAGAGTGAGATGCCAGCTCCTTTCATTCAGTCAGTAGCTTCAATCATTTCTGGACGTTTTTCAATGGCAAAAATCAATGAATATTGTAAATGCACAAACAGTAATTTCTCCGCATTGCAAGGTGCAATTCTGAAATTTTTTGCTTTTTCCTGCTCCTCTTAGCATGATAAAGAAGATTCAAAGAGAGTGAGATGCCAGCTCCTTTCATTCAGTCAGTAGCTTCAAACATTTCTGGTATATGAATAACATGATGTTTTTCAATGGCAAAAATCAATGAATATTGTAAATGCACAAACAGTAATTTCTCCGCATTGCAAGGTGCAAGTCTGAAATTTTTTGCTTTTTCCTGCTCTTCTTAGCATGATAAAGAAGATTCAAAGAGAGTGAGATGCCAGCTACTTTCATTCAGTCAGTAGCTTCAATCATTTCTGGACGTTTTTCAATGGTAAAAATCAATGAATATTGTAAATGCACAAACAGTAATTTCTCCACATTGCAAGGTGCAATTCTGAAATTTTTTGCTTTTTCCTGCTCCTCTTAGCATGATAAAGAAGATTCAAAGAGAGTGAGATGCCAGCTCCTTTCATTCAGTCAGTAGCTTCAAACATTTCTGGTATATGAATAACATGATGTTTTTCAATGGCAAAAATCAATGAATATTGCAAATGCACAAACAGTAATTTCTCTGCATTGCAAGGTGCAATTCTGAAATTTTTTGCTTTTTCCTGCTCCTCTTAGCATGATAAAGAAGATTCAAAGAGAGTGAGATGCCAGCTACTTTCATTCAGTCAGTAGCTTCAATCATTTCTGGACGTTTTTCAATGGTAAAAATCAATGAATATTGTAAATGCACAAACAGTAATTTCTCCACATTGCAAGGTGCAATTCTGAAATTTTTTGCTTTTTCCTGCTCCTCTTAGCATGATAAAGAAGATTCAAAGAGAGTGAGATGCCAGCTCCTTTCATTCAGTCAGTAGCTTCAAACATTTCTGGTATATGAATAACATGATGTTTTTCAATGGCAAAAATCAATGAATATTGTAAATGCACAAACAGTAATTTCTCCGCATTGCAAGGTGCAATTCTGAAATTTTTTGCTTTTTCCTGCTCCTCTTAGCATGATAAAGAATATTCAAAGAGAGTGAGATGCCAGCTCCTTTCATTCAGTCAGTAGCTTCAATCATTTCTGGATGTTTTTCAATGGCAAAAATCAATGAATATTGTAAATGCACAAACTGTAATTTCTCCGCATTGCAAGGTGCAATTCTGAAATTTTTGGCTTTTTCCTGCTCCTCTTAGCATGATAAAGAAGATTCAAAGAGAGTGAGATGCCAGCTCCTTTCATTCAGTCAGTACCTTCAATCATTTCTGGATGTTTTTCAATGGCAAAAATCAATGAATATTGTAAATGCACAAACAGTAATTTCTCCGCATTGCAAGGTGCAATTCTGAAATTTTTTGCTTTTTCCCGCTCCTCTTAGCATGATAAAGAAGATTCAAAGAGAGTGAGGTGCCAGCTCCTTTCATTCAGTCAGTAGCTTCAAACATTTCTGGTATATGAATAACATGTTTTTCAATGGCAAAAATCATTGAATATTGTAAATGCACAAACAGTAATTTCTCCGCATTGCAAGGTGCAATTCTGAAATTTTTTGATTTTTCCTGCTCCTCTTAGCATGATAAAGAAGATTCAAAGAGAGTGAGATGCCAGCTCCTTTCATTCAGTCAGTAGCTTCAATCATTTCTGGACGTTTTTCAATGGCAAAAATCAATGAATATTGTAAATGCACAAACAGTAATTTCTCCGCATTGCAAGGTGCAATTCTGAAATTTTTTGCTTTTTCCTGCTCCTCTTAGCATGATAAAGAAGATTCAAAGAGAGTGAGATGCCAGCTCCTTTCATTCAGTCAGTAGCTTCAATCATTTCTGGACGTTTTTCAATGGCAAAAATCAATGAATATTGTAAATGCACAAACAGTAATTTCTCCGCATTGCAAGGTGCAATTCTGAAATTTTTTGCTTTTTCCTGCTCCTCTTAGCATGATAAAGAAGATTCAAAGAGAGTGAGATGCCAGCTCCTTTCATTCAGTCAGTAGCTTCAATCATTTCTGGACGTTTTTCAATGGCAAAAATCAATGAATATTGTAAATGCACAAACAGTAATTTCTCCGCATTGCAAGGTGCAATTCTGAAATTTTTTGCTTTTTCCTGCTCCTCTTAGCATGATAAAGAAGATTCAAAGAGAGTGAGATGTCAGCTCCTTTCATTCAGTCAGTAGCTTCAAACATTTCTGGTATATGAATAACATGATGTTTTTCAATGGCAAAAATCAATGAATTTTGTAAATGCACAAACAGTAATTTCTCCGCATTGCAAGGTGCAATTCTGAAATTTTTTGCTTTTTCCTGCTCCTCTTAGCATGATAAAGAAGATTCAAAGAGAGTGAGATGCCAGTTCCTTTCATTCAGTCAGTAGCTTCAATCATTTCTGGACGTTTTTCAATGGCAAAAATCAATGAATATTGTAAATGCACAAACAGTAATTTCTCCGCATTGCAAGGTGCAATTCTGAAATTTTTTGCTTTTTCCTGCTCCTCTTAGCATGATAAAGAAGATTCAAAGAGAGTGAGATGCCAGCTCCTTTCATTCAGTCAGTAGCTTCAATCATTTCTGGTATATGAATAACATGATGTTTTTCAATGGCAAAAATCAATGAATATTGTAAATGCACAAACAGTAATTTCTCCGCATTGCAAGGTGCAATTCTGAATTTTTTTGCTTTTTCCTGCTCCTCTTAGCATGATAAAGAAGATTCAAAGAGAGTGAGATGCCAGCTCCTTTCATTCAGTCAGTAGCTTCAATCATTTCTGGACGTTTTTCAATGGCAAAAATCAATGAATATTGTAAATGCACAAACAGTAATTTCTCCGCATTGCAAGGTGCAATTCTGAAATTTTTTGCTTTTTCCTGCTCCTCTTAGCATGATAAACAAGATTCAAAGAGAGTGAGATGCCAGCTCCTTTCATTCAGTCAGTAGCTTCAATCATTTCTGGACGTTTTTCAATGGCAAAAATCAATGAATATTGTAAATGCACAAACAGTAATTTCTCCGCATTGCAAGGTGCAATTCTGAAATTTTTTGCTTTTTCCTGCTCCTCTTAGCATGATAAAGAAGATTCAAAGAGAGTGAGATGCCAGCTCCTTTCATTCAGTCAGTAGCTTCAAACATTTCTGGTATATGAATAACATGATGTTTTTCAATGGCAAAAATCAATGAATATTGTAAATGCACAAACAGTAATTTCTACGCATTGCAAGGTGCAAGTCTGAAATTTTTTGCTTTTTCCTGCTCCTCTTAGCATGATAAAGAAGATTCAAAGAGAGTGAGATGCCAGCTACTTTCATTCAGTCAGTAGCTTCAATCATTTCTGGACGTTTTTCAATGGTAAAAATCAATGAATATTGTAAATGCACAAACAGTAATTTCTCCACATTGCAAGGTGCAATTCTGAAATTTTTTGCTTTTTCCTGCTCCTCTTAGCATGATAAAGAAGATTCAAAGAGAGTGAGATGCCAGCTCCTTTCATTCAGTCAGTAGCTTCAATCATTTCTGGTATATGAATAACATGATGTTTTTCAATGGCAAAAATCAATGAATATTGTAAATGCACAAACAGTAATTTCTCCGCATTGCAAGGTGCAATTCTGAAATTTTTTGCTTTTTCCTGCTCCTCTTAGCATGATAAAGAAGATTCAAAGAGAGTGAGATGCCAGCTCCTTTCATTCAGTCAGTAGCTTCAATCATTTCTGGACGTTTTTCAATGGCAAAAATCAATGAATCTTGTAAATGCACAAACAGTAATTTCTCCGCATTGCAAGGTGCAATTCTGAAATTTTTTGCTTTTTCCTGCTCCTCTTAGCATGATAAAGAAGATTCAAAGAGAGTGAGATGTCAGCTCCTTTCATTCAGTCAGTAGCTTCAAACATTTCTGGTATATGAATAACATGATGTTTTTCAATGGCAAAAATCAATGAATTTTGTAAATGCACAAACAGTAATTTCTCCGCATTGCAAGGTGCAATTCTGAAATTTTTTGCTTTTTCCTGCTCCTCTTAGCATGATAAAGAAGATTCAAAGAGAGTGAGATGCCAGTTCCTTTCATTCAGTCAGTAGCTTCAATCATTTCTGGACGTTTTTCAATGGCAAAAATCAATGAATATTGTAAATGCACAAACAGTAATTTCTCCGCATTGCAAGGTGCAATTCTGAAATTTTTTGCTTTTTCCTGCTCCTCTTAGCATGATAAAGAAGATTCAAAGAGAGTGAGATGCCAGCTCCTTTCATTCAGTCAGTAGCTTCAATCATTTCTGGTATATGAATAACATGATGTTTTTCAATGGCAAAAATCAATGAATATTGTAAATGCACAAACAGTAATTTCTCCGCATTGCAAGGTGCAATTCTGAAATTTTTTGCTTTTTCCTGCTCCTCTTAGCATGATAAAGAAGATTCAAAGAGAGTGAGATGCCAGCTCCTTTCATTCAGTCAGTAGCTTCAATCATTTCTGGACGTTTTTCAATGGCAAAAATCAATGAATATTGTAAATGCACAAACAGTAATTTCTCCGCATTGCAAGGTGCAATTCTGAAATTTTTTGCTTTTTCCTGCTCCTCTTAGCATGATAAAGAAGATTCAAAGAGAGTGAGATGCCAGCTCCTTTCATTCAGTCAGTAGCTTCAATCATTTCTGGACGTTTTTCAATGGCAAAAATCAATGAATATTGTAAATGCACAAACAGTAATTTCTCCGCATTGCAAGGTGCAATTCTGAAATTTTTTGCTTTTTCCTGCTCCTCTTAGCATGATAAAGAAGATTCAAAGAGAGTGAGATGTCAGCTCCTTTCATTCAGTCAGTAGCTTCAAACATTTCTGGTATATGAATAACATGATGTTTTTCAATGGCAAAAATCAATGAATTTTGTAAATGCACAAACAGTAATTTCTCCGCATTGCAAGGTGCAATTCTGAAATTTTTTGCTTTTTCCTGCTCCTCTTAGCATGATAAAGAAGATTCAAAGAGAGTGAGATGCCAGTTCCTTTCATTCAGTCAGTAGCTTCAATCATTTCTGGACGTTTTTCAATGGCAAAAATCAATGAATATTGTAAATGCACAAACAGTAATTTCTCCGCATTGCAAGGTGCAATTCTGAAATTTTTTGCTTTTTCCTGCTCCTCTTAGCATGATAAAGAAGATTCAAAAAGAGTGAGATGCCAGCTCCTTTCATTCAGTCAGTAGCTTCAATCATTTCTGGTATATGAATAACATGATGTTTTTCAATGGCAAAAATCAATGAATATTGTAAATGCACAAACAGTAATTTCTCCGCATTGCAAGGTGCAATTCTGAAATTTTTTGCTTTTTCCTGCTCCTCTTAGCATGATAAAGAAGATTCAAAGAGAGTGAGATGCCAGCTCCTTTCATTCAGTCAGTAGCTTCAATCATTTCTGGACGTTTTTCAATGGCAAAAATCAATGAATATTGTAAATGCACAAACAGTAATTTCTCCGCATTGCAAGGTGCAATTCTGAAATTTTTTGCTTTTTCCTGCTCCTCTTAGCATGATAAACAAGATTCAAAGAGAGTGAGATGCCAGCTCCTTTCATTCAGTCAGTAGCTTCAATCATTTCTGGACGTTTTTCAATGGCAAAAATCAATGAATATTGTAAATGCACAAACAGTAATTTCTCCGCATTGCAAGGTGCAATTCTGAAATTTTTTGCTTTTTCCTGCTCCTCTTAGCATGATAAAGAAGATTCAAAGAGAGTGAGATGCCAGCTCCTTTCATTCAGTCAGTAGCTTCAAACATTTCTGGTATATGAATAACATGATGTTTTTCAATGGCAAAAATCAATGAATATTGTAAATGCACAAACAGTAATTTCTCCGCATTGCAAGGTGCAAGTCTGAAATTTTTTGCTTTTTCCTGCTCTTCTTAGCATGATAAAGAAGATTCAAAGAGAGTGAGATGCCAGCTACTTTCATTCAGTCAGTAGCTTCAATCATTTCTGGACGTTTTTCAATGGTAAAAATCAATGAATATTGTAAATGCACAAACAGTAATTTCTCCACATTGCAAGGTGCAATTCTGAAATTTTTTGCTTTTTCCTGCTCCTCTTAGCATGATAAAGAAGATTCAAAGAGAGTGAGATGCCAGCTCCTTTCATTCAGTCAGTAGCTTCAAACATTTCTGGTATATGAATAACATGATGTTTTTCAATGGCAAAAATCAATGAATATTGCAAATGCACAAACAGTAATTTCTCTGCATTGCAAGGTGCAATTCTGAAATTTTTTGCTTTTTCCTGCTCCTCTTAGCATGATAAAGAAGATTCAAAGAGAGTGAGATGCCAGCTACTTTCATTCAGTCAGTAGCTTCAATCATTTCTGGACGTTTTTCAATGGTAAAAATCAATGAATATTGTAAATGCACAAACAGTAATTTCTCCACATTGCAAGGTGCAATTCTGAAATTTTTTGCTTTTTCCTGCTCCTCTTAGCATGATAAAGAAGATTCAAAGAGAGTGAGATGCCAGCTCCTTTCATTCAGTCAGTAGCTTCAAACATTTCTGGTATATGAATAACATGATGTTTTTCAATGGCAAAAATCAATGAATATTGTAAATGCACAAACAGTAATTTCTCCGCATTGCAAGGTGCAATTCTGAAATTTTTTGCTTTTTCCTGCTCCTCTTAGCATGATAAAGAATATTCAAAGAGAGTGAGATGCCAGCTCCTTTCATTCAGTCAGTAGCTTCAATCATTTCTGGATGTTTTTCAATGGCAAAAATCAATGAATATTGTAAATGCACAAACTGTAATTTCTCCGCATTGCAAGGTGCAATTCTGAAATTTTTGGCTTTTTCCTGCTCCTCTTAGCATGATAAAGAAGATTCAAAGAGAGTGAGATGCCAGCTCCTTTCATTCAGTCAGTAGCTTCAATCATTTCTGGACGTTTTTCAATGGCAAAAATCAATGAATATTGTAAATGCACAAACAGTAATTTCTCCGCATTGCAAGGTGCAATTCTGAAATTTTTTGCTTTTTCCTGCTCCTCTTAGCATGATAAAGAAGATTCAAAGAGAGTGAGATGCCAGCTCCTTTCATTCAGTCAGTACCTTCAATCATTTCTGGATGTTTTTCAATGGCAAAAATCAATGAATATTGTAAATGCACAAACAGTAATTTCTCCGCATTGCAAGGTGCAATTCTGAAATTTTTTGCTTTTTCCCGCTCCTCTTAGCATGATAAAGAAGATTCAAAGAGAGTGAGGTGCCAGCTCCTTTCATTCAGTCAGTAGCTTCAATCATTTCTGGACGTTTTTCAATGGCAAAAATCAATGAATATTGTAAATGCACAAACAGTAATTTCTCCGCATTGCAAGGTGCAATTCTGAAATTTTTTGATTTTTCCTGCTCCTCTTAGCATGATAAAGAAGATTCAAAGAGAGTGAGATGCCAGCTCCTTTCATTCAGTCAGTAGCTTCAATCATTTCTGGACGTTTTTCAGTGGCAAAAATCAATGAATATTGTAAATGCACAAACAGTAATTTCTCCGCATTGCAAGGTGCAATTCTGAAATTTTTTGCTTTTTCCTGCTCCTCTTAGCATGATAAAGAAGATTCAAAGAGAGTGAGATGCCAGCTCCTTTCATTCAGTCAGTAGCTTCAATCATTTCTGGACGTTTTTCAATGGCAAAAATCAATGAATATTGTAAATGCACAAACAGTAATTTCTCCGCATTGCAAGGTGCAATTCTGAAATTTTTTGCTTTTTCCTGCTCCTCTTAGCATGATAAAGAAGATTCAAAGAGAGTGAGATGCCAGCTCCTTTCATTCAGTCAGTAGCTTCAATCATTTCTGGACGTTTTTCAATGGCAAAAATCAATGAATATTGTAAATGCACAAACAGTAATTTCTCCGCATTGCAAGGTGCAATTCTGAAATTTTTTGCTTTTTCCTGCTCCTCTTAGCATGATAAAGAAGATTCAAAGAGAGTGAGATGCCAGCTACTTTCATTCAGTCAGTAGCTTCAATCATTTCTGGACGTTTTTCAATGGTAAAAATCAATGAATATTGTAAATGCACAAACAGTAATTTCTCCACATTGCAAGGTGCAATTCTGAAATTTTTTGCTTTTTCCTGCTCCTCTTAGCATGATAAAGAAGATTCAAAGAGAGTGAGATGCCAGCTCCTTTCATTCAGTCAGTAGCTTCAAACATTTCTGGTATATGAATAACATGATGTTTTTCAATGGCAAAAATCAATGAATATTGTAAATGCACAAACAGTAATTTCTCCGCATTGCAAGGTGCAATTCTGAAATTTTTTGCTTTTTCCTGCTCCTCTTAGCATGATAAAGAAGATTCAAAGAGAGTGAGATGCCAGCTCCTTTCATTCAGTCAGTAGCTTCAATCATTTCTGGTATATGAATAACATGATGTTTTTCAATGGCAAAAATCAATGAATATTGTAAATGCACAAAGAGTAATTTCTCCGCATTGCAAGGTGCAATTCTGAAATTTTTTGCTTTTTCCTGCTCCTCTTAGCATGATAAAGAAGATTCAAAGAGAGTGAGATGCCAGCTCCTTTCATTCAGTCAGTAGCTTCAATCATTTCTGGACGTTTTTCAATGGCAAAAATCAATGAATATTGTAAATGCACAAACAGTAATTTCTCCGCATTGCAAGGTGCAATTCTGAAATTTTTTGCTTTTTCCTGCTCCTCTTAGCATGATAAAGAAGATTCAAAGAGAGTGAGATGCCAGCTCCTTTCATTCAGTCAGTAGCTTCAATCATTTCTGGACGTTTTTCAATGGCAAAAATCAATGAATATTGTAAATGCACAAACAGTAATTTCTCCGCATTGCAAGGTGCAATTCTGAATTTTTTTGCTTTTTCCTGCTCCTCTTAGCATGATAAAGAAGATTCAAAGAGAGTGAGATGCCAGCTCCTTTCATTCAGTCAGTAGCTACAAACATTTCTGGTATATGAATAACATGATGTTTTTCAATGGCAAAAATCAATGAATATTGTAAATGCACAAACAGTAATTTCTCCGCATTGCAAGGTGCAATTCTGAAATTTTTTGCTTTTTCCTGCTCCTCTTAGCATGATAAAGAAGATTCAAAGAGAGTGAGATGCCAGCTCCTTTCATTCAGTCAGTAGCTTCAATCATTTCTGGACGTTTTTCAATGGCAAAAATCAATGAATATTGTAAATGCACAAACAGTAATTTCTCCGCATTGCAAGGTGCAATTCTGAAATTTTTTGCTTTTTCCTGCTCCTCTTAGCATGATAAAGAAGATTCAAAGAGAGTGAGATGCCAGCTCCTTTCATTCAGTCAGTAGCTTCAATCATTTCTGGACGTTTTTCAATGGCAAAAATCAATGAATATTGTAAATGCACAAACAGTAATTTCTCCGCATTGCAAGGTGCAATTCTGAAATTTTTTGCTTTTTCCTGCTCCTCTTAGCATGACAAAGAAGATTCAAAGAGAGTAAGATGCCAGCTCCTTTCATTCAGTCAGTAGCTTCAATCATTTCTGGTATATGAATAACATGATGTTTTTCAATGGCAAAAATCAATGAATATTGTAAATGCACAAACAGTAATTTCTCCGCATTGCAAGGTGCAATTCTGAAATTTTTTGCTTTTTCCTGCTCCTCTTAGCATGATAAAGAAGATTCAAAGAGAGTGAGATGCCAGCTCCTTTCATTCAGTCAGTAGCTTCAATCATTTCTGGACGTTTTTCAATGGCAAAAATCAATGAATATTGTAAATGCACAAACAGTAATTTCTCCGCATTGCAAGGTGCAATTCTGAAATTTTTTGCTTTTTCCTGCTCCTCTTAGCATGATAAAGAAGATTCAAAGAGAGTGAGATGCCAGCTCCTTTCATTCAGTCAGTAGCTTCAAACATTTCTGGTATATGAATAACATGATGTTTTTCAATGGCAAAAATCAATGAATATTGTAAATGCACAAACAGTAATTTCTCCGCATTGCAAGGTGCAAGTCTGAAATTTTTTGCTTTTTCCTGCTCCTCTTAGCATGATAAAGAAGATTCAAAGAGAGTGAGATGCCAGCTACTTTCATTCAGTCAGTAGCTTCAATCATTTCTGGACGTTTTTCAATGGTAAAAATCAATGAATATTGTAAATGCACAAGCAGTAATTTCTCCACATTGCAAGGTGCAATTCTGAAATTTTTTGCTTTTTCCTGCTCCTCTTAGCATGATAAAGAAGATTCAAAGAGAGTGAGATGCCAGCTCCTTTCATTCAGTCAGTAGCTTCAATCATTTCTGGTATATGAATAACATGATGTTTTTCAATGGCAAAAATCAATGAATATTGTAAATGCACAAACAGTAATTTCTCCGCATTGCAAGGTGCAATTCTGAAATTTTTTGCTTTTTCCTGCTCCTCTTAGCATGATAAAGAAGATTCAAAGAGAGTGAGATGCCAGCTCCTTTCATTCAGTCAGTAGCTTCAATCATTTCTGGACGTTTTTCAATGGCAAAAATCAATGAATATTGTAAATGCACAAACAGTAATTTCTCCGCATTGCAAGGTGCAATTCTGAAATTTTTTGCTTTTTCCTGCTCCTCTTAGCATGATAAAGAAGATTCAAAGAGAGTGAGATGTCAGCTCCTTTCATTCAGTCAGTAGCTTCAAACATTTCTGGTATATGAATAACATGATGTTTTTCAATGGCAAAAATCAATGAATTTTGTAAATGCACAAACAGTAATTTCTCCGCATTGCAAGGTGCAATTCTGAAATTTTTTGCTTTTTCCTGCTCCTCTTAGCATGATAAAGAAGATTCAAAGAGAGTGAGATGCCAGTTCCTTTCATTCAGTCAGTAGCTTCAATCATTTCTGGACGTTTTTCAATGGCAAAAATCAATGAATATTGTAAATGCACAAACAGTAATTTCTCCGCATTGCAAGGTGCAATTCTGAAATTTTTTGCTTTTTCCTGCTCCTCTTAGCATGATAAAGAAGATTCAAAGAGAGTGAGATGCCAGCTCCTTTCATTCAGTCAGTAGCTTCAATCATTTCTGGTATATGAATAACATGATGTTTTTCAATGGCAAAAATCAATGAATATTGTAAATGCACAAACAGTAATTTCTCCGCATTGCAAGGTGCAATTCTGAAATTTTTTGCTTTTTCCTGCTCCTCTTAGCATGATAAAGAAGATTCAAAGAGAGTGAGATGCCAGCTCCTTTCATTCAGTCAGTAGCTTCAATCATTTCTGGACGTTTTTCAATGGCAAAAATCAATGAATATTGTAAATGCACAAACAGTAATTTCTCCGCATTGCAAGGTGCAATTCTGAAATTTTTTGCTTTTTCCTGCTCCTCTTAGCATGATAAAGAAGATTCAAAGAGAATGAGATGCCAGCTCCTTTCATTCAGTCAGTAGCTTCAATCATTTCTGGACGTTTTTCAATGGCAAAAATCAATGAATATTGTAAATGCACAAACAGTAATTTCTCCGCATTGCAAGGTGCAATTCTGAAATTTTTTGCTTTTTCCTGCTCCTCTTAGCATGATAAAGAAGATTCAAAGAGAGTGAGATGTCAGCTCCTTTCATTCAGTCAGTAGCTTCAAACATTTCTGGTATATGAATAACATGATGTTTTTCAATGGCAAAAATCAATGAATTTTGTAAATGCACAAACAGTAATTTCTCCGCATTGCAAGGTGCAATTCTGAAATTTTTTGCTTTTTCCTGCTCCTCTTAGCATGATAAAGAAGATTCAAAGAGAGTGAGATGCCAGTTCCTTTCATTCAGTCAGTAGCTTCAATCATTTCTGGACGTTTTTCAATGGCAAAAATCAATGAATATTGTAAATGCACAAACAGTAATTTCTCCGCATTGCAAGGTGCAATTCTGAAATTTTTTGCTTTTTCCTGCTCCTCTTAGCATGATAAAGAAGATTCAAAAAGAGTGAGATGCCAGCTCCTTTCATTCAGTCAGTAGCTTCAATCATTTCTGGTATATGAATAACATGATGTTTTTCAATGGCAAAAATCAATGAATATTGTAAATGCACAAACAGTAATTTCTCCGCATTGCAAGGTGCAATTCTGAAATTTTTTGCTTTTTCCTGCTCCTCTTAGCATGATAAAGAAGATTCAAAGAGAGTGAGATGCCAGCTCCTTTCATTCAGTCAGTAGCTTCAATCATTTCTGGACGTTTTTCATGGGCAAAAATCAATGAATATTGTAAATGCACAAACAGTAATTTCTCCGCATTGCAAGGTGCAATTCTGAAATTTTTTGCTTTTTCCTGCTCCTCTTAGCATGATAAACAAGATTCAAAGAGAGTGAGATGCCAGCTCCTTTCATTCAGTCAGTAGCTTCAATCATTTCTGGACGTTTTTCAATGGCAAAAATCAATGAATATTGTAAATGCACAAACAGTAATTTCTCCGCATTGCAAGGTGCAATTCTGAAATTTTTTGCTTTTTCCTGCTCCTCTTAGCATGATAAAGAAGATTCAAAGAGAGTGAGATGCCAGCTCCTTTCATTCAGTCAGTAGCTTCAAACATTTCTGGTATATGAATAACATGATGTTTTTCAATGGCAAAAATCAATGAATATTGTAAATGCACAAACAGTAATTTCTCCGCATTGCAAGGTGCAAGTCTGAAATTTTTTGCTTTTTCCTGCTCTTCTTAGCATGATAAAGAAGATTCAAAGAGAGTGAGATGCCAGCTACTTTCATTCAGTCAGTAGCTTCAATCATTTCTGGACGTTTTTCAATGGTAAAAATCAATGAATATTGTAAATGCACAAACAGTAATTTCTCCACATTGCAAGGTGCAATTCTGAAATTTTTTGCTTTTTCCTGCTCCTCTTAGCATGATAAAGAAGATTCAAAGAGAGTGAGATGCCAGCTCCTTTCATTCAGTCAGTAGCTTCAAACATTTCTGGTATATGAATAACATGATGTTTTTCAATGGCAAAAATCAATGAATATTGCAAATGCACAAACAGTAATTTCTCTGCATTGCAAGGTGCAATTCTGAAATTTTTTGCTTTTTCCTGCTCCTCTTAGCATGATAAAGAAGATTCAAAGAGAGTGAGATGCCAGCTACTTTCATTCAGTCAGTAGCTTCAATCATTTCTGGACGTTTTTCAATGGTAAAAATCAATGAATATTGTAAATGCACAAACAGTAATTTCTCCACATTGCAAGGTGCAATTCTGAAATTTTTTGCTTTTTCCTGCTCCTCTTAGCATGATAAAGAAGATTCAAAGAGAGTGAGATGCCAGCTCCTTTCATTCAGTCAGTAGCTTCAAACATTTCTGGTATATGAATAACATGATGTTTTTCAATGGCAAAAATCAATGAATATTGTAAATGCACAAACAGTAATTTCTCCGCATTGCAAGGTGCAATTCTGAAATTTTTTGCTTTTTCCTGCTCCTCTTAGCATGATAAAGAATATTCAAAGAGAGTGAGATGCCAGCTCCTTTCATTCAGTCAGTAGCTTCAATCATTTCTGGATGTTTTTCAATGGCAAAAATCAATGAATATTGTAAATGCACAAACTGTAATTTCTCCGCATTGCAAGGTGCAATTCTGAAATTTTTGGCTTTTTCCTGCTCCTCTTAGCATGATAAAGAAGATTCAAAGAGAGTGAGATGCCAGCTCCTTTCATTCAGTCAGTAGCTTCAATCATTTCTGGACGTTTTTCAATGGCAAAAATCAATGAATATTGTAAATGCACAAACAGTAATTTCTCCGCATTGCAAGGTGCAATTCTGAAATTTTTTGCTTTTTCCTGCTCCTCTTAGCATGATAAAGAAGATTCAAAGAGAGTGAGATGCCAGCTCCTTTCATTCAGTCAGTACCTTCAATCATTTCTGGATGTTTTTCAATGGCAAAAATCAATGAATATTGTAAATGCACAAACAGTAATTTCTCCGCATTGCAAGGTGCAATTCTGAAATTTTTTGCTTTTTCCCGCTCCTCTTAGCATGATAAAGAAGATTCAAAGAGAGTGAGGTGCCAGCTCCTTTCATTCAGTCAGTAGCTTCAAACATTTCTGGTATATGAATAACATGTTTTTCAATGGCAAAAATCATTGAATATTGTAAATGCACAAACAGTAATTTCTCCGCATTGCAAGGTGCAATTCTGAAATTTTTTGATTTTTCCTGCTCCTCTTAGCATGATAAAGAAGATTCAAAGAGAGTGAGATGCCAGCTCCTTTCATTCAGTCAGTAGCTTCAATCATTTCTGGACGTTTTTCAATGGCAAAAATCAATGAATATTGTAAATGCACAAACAGTAATTTCTCCGCATTGCAAGGTGCAATTCTGAAATTTTTTGCTTTTTCCTGCTCCTCTTAGCATGATAAAGAAGATTCAAAGAGAGTGAGATGCCAGCTCCTTTCATTCAGTCAGTAGCTTCAATCATTTCTGGACGTTTTTCAATGGCAAAAATCAATGAATATTGTAAATGCACAAACAGTAATTTCTCCGCATTGCAAGGTGCAATTCTGAAATTTTTTGCTTTTTCCTGCTCCTCTTAGCATGATAAAGAAGATTCAAAGAGAGTGAGATGCCAGCTCCTTTCATTCAGTCAGTAGCTTCAATCATTTCTGGACGTTTTTCAATGGCAAAAATCAATGAATATTGTAAATGCACAAACAGTAATTTCTCCGCATTGCAAGGTGCAATTCTGAAATTTTTTGCTTTTTCCTGCTCCTCTTAGCATGATAAAGAAGATTCAAAGAGAGTGAGATGCCAGCTACTTTCATTCAGTCAGTAGCTTCAATCATTTCTGGACGTTTTTCAATGGTAAAAATCAATGAATATTGTAAATGCACAAACAGTAATTTCTCCACATTGCAAGGTGCAATTCTGAAATTTTTTGCTTTTTCCTGCTCCTCTTAGCATGATAAAGAAGATTCAAAGAGAGTGAGATGCCAGCTCCTTTCATTCAGTCAGTAGCTTCAAACATTTCTGGTATATGAATAACATGATGTTTTTCAATGGCAAAAATCAATGAATATTGTAAATGCACAAACAGTAATTTCTCCGCATTGCAAGGTGCAATTCTGAAATTTTTTGCTTTTTCCTGCTCCTCTTAGCATGATAAAGAAGATTCAAAGAGAGTGAGATGCCAGCTCCTTTCATTCAGTCAGTAGCTTCAAACATTTCTGGTATATGAATAACATGATGTTTTTCAATGGCAAAAATCAATGAATATTGTAAATGCACAAAGAGTAATTTCTCCGCATTGCAAGGTGCAATTCTGAAATTTTTTGCTTTTTCCTGCTCCTCTTAGCATGATAAAGAAGATTCAAAGAGAGTGAGATGCCAGCTCCTTTCATTCAGTCAGTAGCTTCAATCATTTCTGGACGTTTTTCAATGGCAAAAATCAATGAATATTGTAAATGCACAAACAGTAATTTCTCCGCATTGCAAGGTGCAATTCTGAAATTTTTTGCTTTTTCCTGCTCCTCTTAGCATGATAAAGAAGATTCAAAGAGAGTGAGATGCCAGCTCCTTTCATTCAGTCAGTAGCTTCAATCATTTCTGGACGTTTTTCAATGGCAAAAATCAATGAATATTGTAAATGCACAAACAGTAATTTCTCCGCATTGCAAGGTGCAATTCTGAAATTTTTTGCTTTTTCCTGCTCCTCTTAGCATGATAAAGAAGATTCAAAGAGAGTGAGATGCCAGCTCCTTTCATTCAGTCAGTAGCTTCAAACATTTCTGGTATATGAATAACATGATGTTTTTCAATGGCAAAAATCAATGAATATTGTAAATGCACAAACAGTAATTTCTCCGCATTGCAAGGTGCAATTCTGAAATTTTTTGCTTTTTCCTGCTCCTCTTAGCATGATAAAGAAGATTCAAAGAGAGTGAGATGCCAGCTCCTTTCATTCAGTCAGTAGCTTCAATCATTTCTGGACGTTTTTCAATGGCAAAAATCAATGAATATTGTAAATGCACAAACAGTAATTTCTCCGCATTGCAAGGTGCAATTCTGAAATTTTTTGCTTTTTCCTGCTCCTCTTAGCATGATAAAGAAGATTCAAAGAGAGTGAGATGCCAGCTCCTTTCATTCAGTCAGTAGCTTCAATCATTTCTGGACGTTTTTCAATGGCAAAAATCAATGAATATTGTAAATGCACAAACAGTAATTTCTCCGCATTGCAAGGTGCAATTCTGAAATTTTTTGCTTTTTCCTGCTCCTCTTAGCATGACAAAGAAGATTCAAAGAGAGTAAGATGCCAGCTCCTTTCATTCAGTCAGTAGCTTCAATCATTTCTGGTATATGAATAACATGATGTTTTTCAATGGCAAAAATCAATGAATATTGTAAATGCACAAACAGTAATTTCTCCGCATTGCAAGGTGCAATTCTGAAATTTTTTGCTTTTTCCTGCTCCTCTTAGCATGATAAAGAAGATTCAAAGAGAGTGAGATGCCAGCTCCTTTCATTCAGTCAGTAGCTTCAATCATTTCTGGACGTTTTTCAATGGCAAAAATCAATGAATATTGTAAATGCACAAACAGTAATTTCTCCGCATTGCAAGGTGCAATTCTGAAATTTTTTGCTTTTTCCTGCTCCTCTTAGCATGATAAAGAAGATTCAAAGAGAGTGAGATGCCAGCTCCTTTCATTCAGTCAGTAGCTTCAATCATTTCTGGACGTTTTTCAATGGCAAAAATCAATGAATATTGTAAATGCACAAACAGTAATTTCTCTGCATTGCAAGGTGCAATTCTGAAATTTTTTGCTTTTTCCTGCTCCTCTTAGCATGATAAAGAAGATTCAAAGAGAGTGAGATGCCAGGTCCTTTCATTCAGTCAGTAGCTTCAAACATTTCTGGTATATGAATAATATGATGTTTTTCAATGGCAAAAATCAATGAATATTGTAAAAGCACAAACAGTAATTTCTCCGCATTGCAAGGTGCAATTCTGAAATTTTTTGCTTTTTCCTGCTCCTCTTAGCATGATAAAGAAGATTCAAAGAGAGTGAGATGCCAGCTCCTTTCATTCAGTCAGTAGCTTCAATCATTTCTGGACGTTTTTCAATGGCAAAAATCAATGAATATTGTAAATGCACAAACAGTAATTTCTCCGCATTGCAAGGTGCAATTCTGAAATTTTTTGCTTTTTCCTGCTCCTCTTAGCATGATAAAGAAGATTCAAAGAGAGTGAGATGCCAGCTCCTTTCATTCAGTCAGTAGCTTCAATCATTTCTGGTATATGAATAACATGATGTTTTTCAATGGCAAAAATCAATGAATATTGTAAATGCACAAACAGTAATTTCTCCGCATTGCAAGTTGCAATTCTGAAATTTTTTGCTTTTTCCTGCTCCTCTTAGCATGATAAAGAAGATTCAAAGAGAGTGAGATGCCAGCTCCTTTCATTCAGTCAGTAGCTTCAATCATTTCTGGACGTTTTTCAATGGCAAAAATCAATGAATATTGTAAATGCACAAACAGTAATTTCTCCGCATTGCAAGGTGCAATTCTGAAATTTTTTGCTTTTTCCTGCTCCTCTTAGCATGATAAAGAAGATTCAAAGAGAGTGAGATGCCAGCTCCTTTCATTCAGTCAGTAGCTTCAATCATTTCTGGACGTTTTTCAATGGCAAAAATCAATGAATATTGTAAATGCACAAACAGTAATTTCTCCGCATTGCAAGGTGCAATTCTGAAATTTTTTGCTTTTTCCTGCTCCTCTTAGCATGATAAAGAAGATTCAAAGAGAGTGAGATGCCAGCTCCTTTCATTCAGTCAGTAGCTTCAAACATTTCTGGTATATGAATAACATGATGTTTTTCAATGGCAAAAATCAATGAATATTGTAAATGCACAAACAGTAATTTCTCCGCATTGCAAGGTGCAATTCTGAAATTTTTTGCTTTTTCCTGCTCCTCTTAGCATGATAAAGAAGATTCAAAGAGAGTGAGATGCCAGCTCCTTTCATTCAGTCAGTAGCTTCAATCATTTCTGGACGTTTTTCAATGGCAAAAATCAATGAATATTGTAAATGCACAAACAGTAATTTCTCCGCATTGCAAGGTGCAATTCTGAAATTTTTTGCTTTTTCCTGCTCCTCTTAGCATGACAAAGAAGATTCAAAGAGACTAAGATGCCAGCTCCTTTCATTCAGTCAGTAGCTTCAATCATTTCTGGTATATGAATAACATGATGTTTTTCAATGGCAAAAATCAATGAATATTGTAAATGCACAAACAGTAATTTCTCCGCATTGCAAGGTGCAATTCTGAAATTTTTTGCTTTTTCCTGCTCCGCTTAGCATGATAAAGAAGATTCAAAGAGAGTGAGATGCCAGCTCCTTTCATTCAGTCAGTAGCTTCAATCATTTCTGGACGTTTTTCAATGGCAAAAATCAATGAATATTGTAAATGCACAAACAGTAATTTCTCCGCATTGCAAGGTGCAATTCTGAAATTTTTTGCTTTTTCCTGCTCCTCTTAGCATGATAAAGAAGATTCAAAGAGAGTGAGATGCCAGCTCCTTTCATTCAGTCAGTAGCTTCAATCATTTCTGGACGTTTTTCAATGGCAAAAATCAATGAATATTGTAAATGCACAAACAGTAATTTCTCCGCATTGCAAGGTGCAATTCTGAAATTTTTTGCTTTTTCCTGCTCCTCTTAGCATGATAAAGAAGATTCAAAGAGAGTGAGATGCCAGGTCCTTTCATTCAGTCAGTAGCTTCAAACATTTCTGGTATATGAATAATATGATGTTTTTCAATGGCAAAAATCAATGAATATTGTAAAAGCACAAACAGTAATTTCTCCGCATTGCAAGGTGCAATTCTGAAATTTTTTGCTTTTTCCTGCTCCTCTTAGCATGATAAAGAAGATTCAAAGAGAGTGAGATGCCAGCTCCTTTCATTCAGTCAGTAGCTTCAATCATTTCTGGACGTTTTTCAATGGCAAAAATCAATGAATATTGTAAATGCACAAACAGTAATTTCTCCGCATTGCAAGGTGCAATTCTGAAATTTTTTGCTTTTTCCTGCTCCTCTTAGCATGATAAAAAAGATTCAAAGAGAGTGAGATGCCAGCTCCTTTCATTCAGTCAGTAGCTTCAATCATTTCTGGACGTTTTTCAATGGCAAAAATCAATGAATATTGTAAATGCACAAACAGTAATTTCTCCGCATTGCAAGGTGCAATTCTGAAATTTTTTGCTTTTTCCTGCTCCTCTTAGCATGATAAAGATTCAAAGAGAGTGAGATGCCAGCTCCTTTCATTCAGTCAGTAGCTTCAAACATTTCTGGTATATGAATAACATGATGTTTTTCAATGGCAAAAATCAATGAAAATTGTAAATGCACAAACAGTAATTTCTCCGCATTGCAAGGTGCAATTCTGAAATTTTTTGCTTTTTCCTGCTCCTCTTAGCATGATAAAGAAGATTCAAAGAGAGTGAGATGCCAGCTCCTTTCATTCAGTCAGTAGCTTCAATCATTTCTGGTATATGAATAACATGATGTTTTTCAATGGCAAAAATCAATGAATATTGTAAATGCACAAACAGTAATTTCTCCACATTGCAAGGTGCAATTCTGAAATTTTTTGCTTTTTCCTGCTCCTCTTAGCATGATAAAGAAGATTCAAAGAGAGTGAGATGCCAGCTCCTTTCATTCAGTCAGTAGCTTCAATCATTTCTGGACGTTTTTCAATGGCAAAAATCAATGAATATTGTAAATGCACAAACAGTAATTTCTCCGCATTGCAAGGTGCAATTCTGAAATTTTTTGCTTTTTCCTGCTCCTCTTAGCATGATAAAGAAGATTCAAAGAGAGTGAGATGCCAGCTCCTTTCATTCAGTCAGTAGCTACAAACATTTCTGGTATATGAATAACATGATGTTTTTCAATGGCAAAAATCAATGAATATTGTAAATGCACAAACAGTAATTTCTCCGCATTGCAAGGTGCAATTCTGAAATTTTTTGCTTTTTCCTGCTCCTCTTAGCATGATAAAGAAGATTCAAAGAGAGTGAGATGCCAGCTCCTTTCATTCAGTCAGTAGCTTCAATCATTTCTGGACGTTTTTCAATGGCAAAAATCAATGAATATTGTAAATGCACAAACAGTAATTTCTCCGCATTGCAAGGTGCAATTCTGAAATTTTTTGCTTTTTCCTGCTCCTCTTAGCATGATAAAGAAGATTCAAAGAGAGTGAGATGCCAGCTCCTTTCATTCAGTCAGTAGCTTCAATCATTTCTGGACGTTTTTCAATGGCAAAAATCAATGAATATTGTAAATGCACAAACAGTAATTTCTCCGCATTGCAAGGTGCAATTCTGAAATTTATTGCTTTTTCCTGCTCCTCTTAGCATGACAAAGAAGATTCAAAGAGAGTAAGATGCCAGCTCCTTTCATTCAGTCAGTAGCTTCAATCATTTCTGGTATATGAATAACATGATGTTTTTCAATGGCAAAAATCAATGAATATTGTAAATGCACAAACAGTAATTTCTCCGCATTGCAAGGTGCAATTCTGAAATTTTTTGCTTTTTCCTGCTCCTCTTAGCATGATAAAGAAGATTCAAAGAGAGTGAGATGCCAGCTCCTTTCATTCAGTCAGTAGCTTCAATCATTTCTGGACGTTTTTCAATGGCAAAAATCAATGAATATTGTAAATGCACAAACAGTAATTTCTCCGCATTGCAAGGTGCAATTCTGAAATTTTTTGCTTTTTCCTGCTCCTCTTAGCATGATAAAGAAGATTCAAAGAGAGTGAGATGCCAGCTCCTTTCATTCAGTCAGTAGCTTCAATCATTTCTGGACGTTTTTCAATGGCAAAAATCAATGAATATTGTAAATGCACAAACAGTAATTTCTCCGCATTGCAAGGTGCAATTCTGAAATTTTTTGCTTTTTCCTGCTCCTCTTAGCATGATAAAGAAGATTCAAAGAGAGTGAGATGCCAGCTCCTTTCATTCAGTCAGTAGCTTCAAACATTTCTGGTATATGAATAATATGATGTTTTTCAATGGCAAAAATCAATGAATATTGTAAAAGCACAAACAGTAATTTCTCCGCATTGCAAGGTGCAATTCTGAAATTTTTTGCTTTTTCCTGCTCCTCTTAGCATGATAAAGAAGATTCAAAGAGAGTGAGATGCCAGCTCCTTTCATTCAGTCAGTAGCTTCAATCATTTCTGGACGTTTTTCAATGGCAAAAATCAATGAATATTGTAAATGCACAAACAGTAATTTCTCCGCATTGCAAGGTGCAATTCTGAAATTTTTTGCTTTTTCCTGCTCCTCTTAGCATGATAAAGAAGATTCAAAGAGAGTGAGATGCCAGCTCCTTTCATTCAGTCAGTAGCTTCAATCATTTCTGGTATATGAATAACATGATGTTTTTCAATGGCAAAAATCAATGAATATTGTAAATGCACAAACAGTAATTTCTCCGCATTGCAAGTTGCAATTCTGAAATTTTTTGCTTTTTCCTGCTCCTCTTAGCATGATAAAGAAGATTCAAAGAGAGTGAGATGCCAGCTCCTTTCATTCAGTCAGTAGCTTCAATCATTTCTGGACGTTTTTCAATATCAAAAATCAATGAATATTGTAAATGCACAAACAGTAATTTCTCCGCATTGCAAGGTGCAATTCTGAAATTTTTTGCTTTTTCCTGCTCCTCTTAGCATGATAAAGAAGATTCAAAGAGAGTGAGATGCCAGCTCCTTTCATTCAGTCAGTAGCTTCAATCATTTCTGGACGTTTTTCAATGGCAAAAATCAATGAATATTGTAAATGCACAAACAGTAATTTCTCCGCATTGCAAGGTGCAATTCTGAAATTTTTTGCTTTTTCCTGCTCCTCTTAGCATGATAAAGAAGATTCAAAGAGAGTGAGATGCCAGCTCCTTTCATTCAGTCAGTAGCTTCAAACATTTCTGGTATATGAATAACATGATGTTTTTCAATGGCAAAAATCAATGAATATTGTAAAAGCACAAACAGTAATTTCTCCGCATTGCAAGGTGCAATTCTGAAATTTTTTGCTTTTTCCTGCTCCTCTTAGCATGATAAAGAAGATTCAAAGAGAGTGAGATGCCAGCTCCTTTCATTCAGTCAGTAGCTTCAATCATTTCTGGACGTTTTTCAATGGCAAAAATCAATGAATATTGTAAATGCACAAACAGTAATTTCTCCGCATTGCAAGGTGCAATTCTGAAATTTTTTGCTTTTTCCTGCTCCTCTTAGCATGATAAAGAAGATTCAAAGAGAGTGAGATGCCAGCTCCTTTCATTCAGTCAGTAGCTTCAATCATTTCTGGTATATGAATAACATGATGTTTTTCAATGGCAAAAATCAATGAATATTGTAAATGCACAAACAGTAATTTCTCCACATTGCAAGGTGCAATTCTGAAATTTTTTGCTTTTTCCTGCTCCTCTTAGCATGATAAAGAAGATTCAAAGAGAGTGAGATGACAGCTCCTTTCATTCAGTCAGTAGCTTCAATCATTTCTGGACGTTTTTCAATGGCAAAAATCAATGAATATTGTAAATGCACAAACAGTAATTTCTCCGCATTGCAAGGTGCAATTCTGAAATTTTTTGCTTTTTCCTGCTCCTCTTAGCATGATAAAGAAGATTCAAAGAGAGCGAGATGCCAGCTCCTTTCATTCAGTCAGTAGCTTCAATCATTTCTGGTATATGAATAACATGATGTTTTTCAATGGCAAAAATCAATGAATATTGTAAATGCACAAACAGTAATTTCTCCGCATTGCAAGGTGCAATTCTGAAATTTTTTGATTTTTCCTGCTCCTCTTAGCATGATAAAGAAGATTCAAAGAGAGTGAGATGCCAGCTCCTTTCATTCAGTCAGTAGCTTCAATCATTTCTGGACGTTTTTCAATGGCAAAAATCAATGAATATTGTAAATGCACAAACAGTAATTTCTCCGCATTGCAAGGTGCAATTCTGAAATTTTTTGCTTTTTCCTGCTCCTCTTAGCATGATAAAGAAGATTCAAAGAGAGTGAGATGCCAGCTCCTTTCATTCAGTCAGTAGCTTCAAACATTTCTGGTATATGAATAACATGATGTTTTTCAATGGCAAAAATCAATGAATATTGTAAATGCACAAACAGTAATTTCTCCGCATTGCAAGGTGCAATTCTGAAATTTTTTGCTTTTTCCTGCTCCTCTTAGCATGATAAAGAAGATTCAAAGAGAGTGAGATGCCAGCTCCTTTCATTCAGTCAGTAGCTTCAAACATTTCTGGTATATGAATAACATGATGTTTTTCAATGGCAAAAATCAATGAATATTGTAAATGCACAAAGAGTAATTTCTCCGCATTGCAAGGTGCAATTCTGAAATTTTTTGCTTTTTCCTGCTCCTCTTAGCATGATAAAGAAGATTCAAAGAGAGTGAGATGCCAGCTCCTTTCATTCAGTCAGTAGCTTCAATCATTTCTGGACGTTTTTCAATGGCAAAAATCAATGAATATTGTAAATGCACAAACAGTAATTTCTCCGCATTGCAAGGTGCAATTCTGAAATTTTTTGCTTTTTCCTGCTCCTCTTAGCATGATAAAGAAGATTCAAAGAGAGTGAGATGCCAGCTCCTTTCATTCAGTCAGTAGCTTCAATCATTTCTGGACGTTTTTCAATGGCAAAAATCAATGAATATTGTAAATGCACAAACAGTAATTTCTCCGCATTGCAAGGTGCAATTCTGAAATTTTTTGCTTTTTCCTGCTCCTCTTAGCATGATAAAGAAGATTCAAAGAGAGTGAGATGCCAGCTCCTTTCATTCAGTCAGTAGCTACAAACATTTCTGGTATATGAATAACATGATGTTTTTCAATGGCAAAAATCAATGAATATTGTAAATGCACAAACAGTAATTTCTCCGCATTGCAAGGTGCAATTCTGAAATTTTTTGCTTTTTCCTGCTCCTCTTAGCATGATAAAGAAGATTCAAAGAGAGTGAGATGCCAGCTCCTTTCATTCAGTCAGTAGCTTCAATCATTTCTGGACGTTTTTCAATGGCAAAAATCAATGAATATTGTAAATGCACAAACAGTAATTTCTCCGCATTGCAAGGTGCAATTCTGAAATTTTTTGCTTTTTCCTGCTCCTCTTAGCATGATAAAGAAGATTCAAAGAGAGTGAGATGCCAGCTCCTTTCATTCAGTCAGTAGCTTCAATCATTTCTGGACGTTTTTCAATGGCAAAAATCAATGAATATTGTAAATGCACAAACAGTAATTTCTCCGCATTGCAAGGTGCAATTCTGAAATTTTTTGCTTTTTCCTGCTCCTCTTAGCATGACAAAGAAGATTCAAAGAGAGTAAGATGCCAGCTCCTTTCATTCAGTCAGTAGCTTCAATCATTTCTGGTATATGAATAACATGATGTTTTTCAATGGCAAAAATCAATGAATATTGTAAATGCACAAACAGTAATTTCTCCGCATTGCAAGGTGCAATTCTGAAATTTTTTGCTTTTTCCTGCTCCTCTTAGCATGATAAAGAAGATTCAAAGAGAGTGAGATGCCAGCTCCTTTCATTCAGTCAGTAGCTTCAATCATTTCTGGACGTTTTTCAATGGCAAAAATCAATGAATATTGTAAATGCACAAACAGTAATTTCTCCGCATTGCAAGGTGCAATTCTGAAATTTTTTGCTTTTTCCTGCTCCTCTTAGCATGATAAAGAAGATTCAAAGAGAGTGAGATGCCAGCTCCTTTCATTCAGTCAGTAGCTTCAATCATTTCTGGACGTTTTTCAATGGCAAAAATCAATGAATATTGTAAATGCACAAACAGTAATTTCTCCGCATTGCAAGGTGCAATTCTGAAATTTTTTGCTTTTTCCTGCTCCTCTTAGCATGATAAAGAAGATTCAAAGAGAGTGAGATGCCAGCTCCTTTCATTCAGTCAGTAGCTTCAAACATTTCTGGTATATGAATAACATGATGTTTTTCAATGGCAAAAATCAATGAATATTGTAAAAGCACAAACAGTAATTTCTCCGCATTGCAAGGTGCAATTCTGAAATTTTTTGCTTTTTCCTGCTCCTCTTAGCATGATAAAGAAGATTCAAAGAGAGTGAGATGCCAGCTCCTTTCATTCAGTCAGTAGCTTCAATCATTTCTGGACGTTTTTCAATGGCAAAAATCAATGAATATTGTAAATGCACAAACAGTAATTTCTCCGCATTGCAAGGTGCAATTCTGAAATTTTTTGCTTTTTCCTGCTCCTCTTAGCATGATAAAGAAGATTCAAAGAGAGTGAGATGCCAGCTCCTTTCATTCAGTCAGTAGCTTCAATCATTTCTGGTATATGAATAACATGATGTTTTTCAATGGCAAAAATCAATGAATATTGTAAATGCACAAACAGTAATTTCTCCGCATTGCAAGTTGCAATTCTGAAATTTTTTGCTTTTTCCTGCTCCTCTTAGCATGATAAAGAAGATTCAAAGAGAGTGAGATGCCAGCTCCTTTCATTCAGTCAGTAGCTTCAATCATTTCTGGACGTTTTTCAATGGCAAAAATCAATGAATATTGTAAATGCACAAACAGTAATTTCTCCGCATTGCAAGGTGCAATTCTGAAATTTTTTGCTTTTTCCTGCTCCTCTTAGCATGATAAAGAAGATTCAAAGAGAGTGAGATGCCAGCTCCTTTCATTCAGTCAGTAGCTTCAATCATTTCTGGACGTTTTTCAATGGCAAAAATCAATGAATATTGTAAATGCACAAACAGTAATTTCTCCGCATTGCAAGGTGCAATTCTGAAATTTTTTGCTTTTTCCTGCTCCTCTTAGCATGATAAAGAAGATTCAAAGAGAGTGAGATGCCAGCTCCTTTCATTCAGTCAGTAGCTTCAAACATTTCTGGTATATGAATAACATGATGTTTTTCAATGGCAAAAATCAATGAATATTGTAAAAGCACAAACAGTAATTTCTCCGCATTGCAAGGTGCAATTCTGAAATTTTTTGCTTTTTCCTGCTCCTCTTAGCATGATAAAGAAGATTCAAAGAGAGTGAGATGCCAGCTCCTTTCATTCAGTCAGTAGCTTCAATCATTTCTGGACGTTTTTCAATGGCAAAAATCAATGAATATTGTAAATGCACAAACAGTAATTTCTCCGCATTGCAAGGTGCAATTCTGAAATTTTTTGCTTTTTCCTGCTCCTCTTAGCATGATAAAGAAGATTCAAAGAGAGTGAGATGCCAGCTCCTTTCATTCAGTCAGTAGCTTCAATCATTTCTGGTATATGAATAACATGATGTTTTTCAATGGCAAAAATCAATGAATATTGTAAATGCACAAACAGTAATTTCTCCACATTGCAAGGTGCAATTCTGAAATTTTTTGCTTTTTCCTGCTCCTCTTAGCATGATAAAGAAGATTCAAAGAGAGTGAGATGCCAGCTCCTTTCATTCAGTCAGTAGCTTCAATCATTTCTGGACGTTTTTCAATGGCAAAAATCAATGAATATTGTAAATGCACAAACAGTAATTTCTCCGCATTGCAAGGTGCAATTCTGAAATTTTTTGCTTTTTCCTGCTCCTCTTAGCATGATAAAGAAGATTCAAAGAGAGCGAGATGCCAGCTCCTTTCATTCAGTCAGTAGCTTCAATCATTTCTGGTATATGAATAACATGATGTTTTTCAATGGCAAAAATCAATGAATATTGTAAATGCACAAACAGTAATTTCTCCGCATTGCAAGGTGCAATTCTGAAATTTTTTGCTTTTTCCTGCTCCTCTTAGCATGATAAAGAAGATTCAAAGAGAGTGAGATGCCAGCTCCTTTCATTCAGTCAGTAGCTTCAATCATTTCTGGACGTTTTTCAATGGCAAAAATCAATGAATATTGTAAATGCACAAACAGTAATTTCTCCGCATTGCAAGGTGCAATTCTGAAATTTTTTGCTTTTTCCTGCTCCTCTTAGCATGATAAAGAAGATTCAAAGAGAGTGAGATGCCAGCTCCTTTCATTCAGTCAGTAGCTTCAATCATTTCTGGTATATGAATAACATGATGTTTTTCAATGGCAAAAATCAATGAATATTGTAAATGCACAAACAGTAATTTCTCCGCATTGCAAGGTGCAATTCTGAAATTTTTTGCTTTTTCCTGCTCCTCTTAGCATGATAAAGAAGATTCAAAGAGAGTGAGATGCCAGCTCCTTTCATTCAGTCAGCAGCTTCAATCATTTCTGGACATTTTTCAATGGCAAAAATCAATGAATATTGTAAATGCACAAACAGTAATTTCTCCGCATTGCAAGGTGCAATTCTGAAATTTTTTGCTTTTTCCTGCTCCTCTTAGCATGATAAAGAAGATTCAAAGAGAGTGAGATGCCAGCTCCTTTCATTCAGTCAGTAGCTTCAAACATTTCTGGTATATGAATAACATGATGTTTTTCAATGGCAAAAATCAATGAATATTGTAAAAGCACAAACAGTAATTTCTCCGCATTGCAAGGTGCAATTCTGAAATTTTTTGCTTTTTCCTGCTCCTTTTAGCATGATAAAGAAGATTCAAAGAGAGTGAGATGCCAGCTCCTTTCATTCAGTCAGTAGCTTCAATCATTTCTGGACGTTTTTCAATGGCAAAAATCAATGAATATTGTAAATGCACAAACAGTAATTTCTCCGCATTGCAAGGTGCAATTCTGAAATTTTTTGCTTTTTCCTGCTCCTCTTAGCATGATAAAGAAGATTCAAAGAGAGTGAGATGCCAGCTCCTTTCATTCAGTCAGTAGCTTCAATCATTTCTGGTATATGAATAACATGATGTTTTTCAATGGCAAAAATCAATGAATATTGTAAATGCACAAACAGTAATTTCTCCGCATTGCAAGTTGCAATTCTGAAATTTTTTGCTTTTTCCTGCTCCTCTTAGCATGATAAAGAAGATTCAAAGAGAGTGAGATGCCAGCTCCTTTCATTCAGTCAGTAGCTTCAATTATTTCTGGACGTTTTTCAATGGCAAAAATCAATGAATATTGTAAATGCACAAACAGTAATTTCTCCGCATTGCAAGGTGCAATTCTGAAATTTTTTGCTTTTTCCTGCTCCTCTTAGCATGATAAAGAAGATTCAAAGAGAGTGAGATGCCAGCTCCTTTCATTCAGTCAGTTGCTTCAATCATTTCTGGACGTTTTTCAATGGCAAAAATCAATGAATATTGTAAATGCACAAACAGTAATTTCTCCGCATTGCAAGGTGCAATTCTGAAATTTTTTGCTTTTTCCTGCTCCTCTTAGCATGATAAAGAAGATTCAAAGAGAGTGAGATGCCAGCTCCTTTCATTCAGTCAGTAGCTTCAATCATTTCTGGACGTTTTTCAATGGCAAAAATCAATGAATATTGTAAATGCACAAACAGTAATTTCTCCGCATTGCAAGGTGCAATTCTGAAATTTTTTGCTTTTTCCTGCTCCTCTTTGCATGATAAAGAAGATTCAAAGAGAGTGAGATGCCAGCTCCTTTCATTCAGTCAGTAGCTTCAATCATTTCTGGTATATGAATAACATGATGTTTTTCAATGGCAAAAATCAATGAATATTGTAAATGCACAAACAGTAATTTCTCCGCATTGCAAGGTGCAATTCTGAAATGTTTGGCTTTTTCCTGCTCCTCTTAGCATGATAAAGAAGATTCAAAGAGAGTGAGATGCCAGCTCCTTTCATTCAGTCAGTAGCTTCAATCATTTCTGGATGTTTTTCAATGGCAAAAATCAATGAATATTGTAAATGCACAAACAGTAATTTCTCCGCATTGCAAGGTGCAATTCTGAAATTTCTTGCATTTTCCTGCTCCTCTTAGCATGATAAAGAAGATTCAAAGAGAGTGAGATGCCAGCTCCTTTCATTCAGTCAGTAGCTTCAATCATTTCTGGACGTTTTTCAATGGCAAAAATCAATGAATATTGTAAATGCACAAACAGTAATTTCTCCGCATTGCAAGGTGCAATTCTGAAATTTTTTGCTTTTTCCTGCTCCTCTTAGCATGATAAAGAAGATTCAAAGAGAGTGAGATGCCAGCTCCTTTCATTCAGTCAGTAGCTTCAAACATTTCTGGTATATGAATAACATGATGTTTTTCAATGGCAAAAATCAATGAATATTGTAAATGCACAAACAGTAATTTCTCCGCATTGCAAGGTGCAATTCTGAAATTTTTTGCTTTTTCCTGCTCCTCTTAGCATGATAAAGAAGATTCAAAGAGAGTGAGATGCCAGCTCCTTTCATTCAGTCAGTAGCTTCAATCATTTCTGGACGTTTTTCAATGGCAAAAATCAATGAATATTGTAAATGCACAAACAGTAATTTCTCCGCATTGCAAGGTGCAATTCTGAAATTTTTTGCTTTTTCCTGCTCCTCTTAGCATGATAAAGAAGATTCAAAGAGAGTGAGATGCCAGCTTCTTTCATTCAGTCAGTAGCTTCAAACATTTCTGGGATATGAATAACATGATGTTTTTCAATGGCAAAAATTAATGAATATTGTAAATGCACAAACAGTAATTTCTCCGCATTGCAAGGTGCAATTCTGAAATTTTTTGCTTTTTCCTGCTCCTCTTAGCATGATAAAGAAGATTCAAAGAGAGTGAGATGCCAGCTCCTTTCATTCAGTCAGTAGCTTCAATCATTTCTGGACGTTTTTCAATGGCAAAAATCAATGAATATTGTAAATGCACAAACAGTAATTTCTCCGCATTGCAATCTGCAATTCTGAAATTTTTTGCTTTTTCCTGCTCCTCTTAGCATGATAAAGAAGATTCAAAGAGAGTGAGATGCCAGCTCCTTTCATTCAGTCAGTAGCTTCAATCATTTCTGGTATATGAATAACATGATGTTTTTCAATGGCAAAAATCAATGAATATTGTAAATGCACAAACAGTAATTTCTCCGCATTGCAAGTTGCAATTCTGAAATTTTTTGCTTTTTCCTGCTCCTCTTAGCATGATAAAGAAGATTCAAAGAGAGTGAGATGCCAGCTCCTTTCATTCAGTCAGTAGCTTCAATCATTTCTGGACGTTTTTCAATGGCAAAAATCAATGAATATTGTAAATGCACAAACAGTAATTTCTCCGCATTGCAAGGTGCAATTCTGAAATTTTTTGCTTTTTCCTGCTCCTCTTAGCATGATAAAGAAGATGCAAAGAGAGTGAGATGCCAGCTCCTTTCATTCAGTCAGTAGCTTCAATCATTTCTGGACGTTTTTCAATGGCAAAAATCAATGAATATTGTAAATGCACAAACAGTAATTTCTCCGCATTGCAAGGTGCAATTCTGAAATTTTTTGCTTTTTCCTGCTCCTCTTAGCATGATAAAGAAGATTCAAAGAGAGTGAGATGCCAGCTCCTTTCATTCAGTCAGTAGCTTCAAACATTTCTGGTATATGAATAACATGATGTTTTTCAATGGCAAAAATCAATGAATATTGTAAAAGCACAAACAGTAATTTCTCCGCATTGCAAGGTGCAATTCTGAAATTTTTTGCTTTTTCCTGCTCCTCTTAGCATGATAAAGAAGATTCAAAGAGAGTGAGATGCCAGCTCCTTTCATTCAGTCAGTAGCTTCAATCATTTCTGGACGTTTTTCAATGGCAAAAATCAATGAATATTGTAAATGCACAAACAGTAATTTCTCCGCATTGCAAGGTGCAATTCTGAAATTTTTTGCTTTTTCCTGCTCCTCTTAGCATGATAAAGAAGATTCAAAGAGAGTGAGATGCCAGCTCCTTTCATTCAGTCAGTAGCTTCAATCATTTCTGGTATATGAATAACATGATGTTTTTCAATGGCAAAAATCAATGAATATTGTAAATGCACAAACAGTAATTTCTCCACATTGCAAGGTGCAATTCTGAAATTTTTTGCTTTTTCCTGCTCCTCTTAGCATGATAAAGAAGATTCAAAGAGAGTGAGATGCCAGCTCCTTTCATTCAGTCAGTAGCTTCAATCTCTTCTGGACGTTTTTCAATGGCAAAAATCAATGAATATTGTAAATGCACAAACAGTAATTTCTCCGCATTGCAAGGTGCAATTCTGAAATTTTTTGCTTTTTCCTGCTCCTCTTAGCATGATAAAGAAGATTCAAAGAGAGCGAGATGCCAGCTCCTTTCATTCAGTCAGTAGCTTCAATCATTTCTGGTATATGAATAACATGATGTTTTTCAATGGCAAAAATCAATGAATATTGTAAATGCACAAACAGTAATTTCTCCGCATTGCAAGGTGCAATTCTGAAATTTTTTGCTTTTTCCTGCTCCTCTTAGCATGATAAAGAAGATTCAAAGAGAGTGAGATGCCAGCTCCTTTCATTCAGTCAGTAGCTTCAATCATTTCTGGACGTTTTTCAATGGCAAAAATCAATGAATATTGTAAATGCACAAACAGTAATTTCTCCGCATTGCAAGGTGCAATTCTGCAATTTTTTGCTTTTTCCTGCTCCTCTTAGCATGATAAAGAAGATTCAAAGAGAGTGAGATGCCAGCTCCTTTCATTCAGTCAGTAGCTTCAAACATTTCTGGTATATGAATAACATGATGTTTTTCAATGGCAAAAATCAATGAATATTGTAAATGCACAAACAGTAATTTCTCCGCATTGCAAGGTGCAATTCTGAAATTTTTTGCTTTTTCCTGCTCCTCTTAGCATGATAAAGAAGATTCAAAGAGAGTGAGATGCCAGCTCCTTTCATTCAGTCAGTAGCTTCAATCATTTCTGGACGTTTTTCAATGGCAAAAATCAATGAATATTGTAAATGCACAAACAGTAATTTCTCCGCATTGCAAGGTGCAATTCTGAAATTTTTTGCTTTTTCCTGCTCCTCTTAGCATGATAAAGAAGATTCAAAGAGAGTGAGATGCCAGCTCCTTTCATTCAGTCAGTAGCTTCAATCATTTCTGGACGTTTTTCAATGGCAAAAATCAATGAATATTGTAAATGCACAAACAGTAATTTCTCCGCATTGCAAGGTGCAATTCTGAAATTTTTTGCTTTTTCCTGCTCCTCTTAGCATGATAAAGAAGATTCAAAGAGAGTGAGATGCCAGCTCCTTTCATTCAGTCAGTAGCTTCAATCATTTCTGGTATATGAATAACATGATGTTTTTCAATGGCAAAAATCAATGAATATTGTAAATGCACAAACAGTAATTTCTCCGCATTGCAAGTTGCAATTCTGAAATTTTTTGCTTTTTCCTGCTCCTCTTAGCATGATAAAGAAGATTCAAAGAGAGTGAGATGCCAGCTCCTTTCATTCAGTCAGTAGCTTCAATCATTTCTGGACGTTTTTCAATGGCAAAAATCAATGAATATTGTAAATGCACAAACAGTAATTTCTCCGCATTGCAAGGTGCAATTCTGAAATTTTTTGCTTTTTCCTGCTCCTCTTAGCATGATAAAGAAGATTCAAAGAGAGTGAGATGCCAGCTCCTTTCATTCAGTCAGTAGCTTCAATCATTTCTGGACGTTTTTCAATGGCAAAAATCAATGAATATTGTAAATGCACAAACAGTAATTTCTCCGCATTGCAAGGTGCAATTCTGAAATTTTTTGCTTTTTCCTGCTCCTCTTAGCATGATAAAGAAGATTCAAAGAGAGTGAGATGCCAGCTCCTTTCATTCAGTCAGTAGCTTCAAACATTTCTGGTATATGAATAACATGATGTTTTTCAATGGCAAAAATCAATGAATATTGTAAAAGCACAAACAGTAATTTCTCCGCATTGCAAGGTGCAATTCTGAAATTTTTTGCTTTTTCCTGCTCCTCTTAGCATGATAAAGAAGATTCAAAGAGAGTGAGATGCCAGCTCCTTTCATTCAGTCAGTAGCTTCAATCATTTCTGGACGTTTTTCAATGGCAAAAATCAATGAATATTGTAAATGCACAAACAGTAATTTCTCCGCATTGCAAGGTGCAATTCTGAAATTTTTTGCTTTTTCCTGCTCCTCTTAGCATGATAAAGAAGATTCAAAGAGAGTGAGATGCCAGCTCCTTTCATTCAGTCAGTAGCTTCAATCATTTCTGGTATATGAATAACATGATGTTTTTCAATGGCAAAAATCAATGAATATTGTAAATGCACAAACAGTAATTTCTCCACATTGCAAGGTGCAATTCTGAAATTTTTTGCTTTTTCCTGCTCCTCTTAGCATGATAAAGAAGATTCAAAGAGAGTGAGATGCCAGCTCCTTTCATTCAGTCAGTAGCTTCAATCATTTCTGGACGTTTTTCAATGGCAAAAATCAATGAATATTGTAAATGCACAAACAGTAATTTCTCCGCATTGCAAGGTGCAATTCTGAAATTTTTTGCTTTTTCCTGCTCCTCTTAGCATGATAAAGAAGATTCAAAGAGAGCGAGATGCCAGCTCCTTTCATTCAGTCAGTAGCTTCAATCATTTCTGGTATATGAATAACATGATGTTTTTCAATGGCAAAAATCAATGAATATTGTAAATGCACAAACAGTAATTTCTCCGCATTGCAAGGTGCAATTCTGAAATTTTTTGCTTTTTCCTGCTCCTCTTAGCATGATAAAGAAGATTCAAAGAGAGTGAGATGCCAGCTCCTTTCATTCAGTCAGTAGCTTCAATCATTTCTGGACGTTTTTCAATGGCAAAAATCAATGAATATTGTAAATGCACAAACAGTAATTTCTCCGCATTGCAAGGTGCAATTCTGAATTTTTTTGCTTTTTCCTGCTCCTCTTAGCATGATAAAGAAGATTCAAAGAGAGTGAGATGCCAGCTCCTTTCATTCAGTCAGTAGCTTCAAACATTTCTGGTATATGAATAACATGATGTTTTTCAATGGCAAAAATCAATGAATATTGTAAATGCACAAACAGTAATTTCTCCGCATTGCAAGGTGCAATTCTGAAATTTTTTGCTTTTTCCTGCTTCTCTTAGCATGATAAAGAAGATTCAAAGAGAGTGAGATGCCAGCTCCTTTCATTCAGTCAGTAGCTTCAATCATTTCTGGACGTTTTTCAATGGCAAAAATCAATGAATATTGTAAATGCACAAACAGTAATTTCTCCGCATTGCAAGGTGCAATTCTGAAATTTTTTGCTTTTTCCTGCTCCTCTTAGCATGATAAAGAAGATTCAAAGAGAGTGAGATGCCAGCTCCTTTCATTCAGTCAGTAGCTTCAATCATTTCTGGACGTTTTTCAATGGCAAAAATCAATGAATATTGTAAATGCACAAACAGTAATTTCTCCGCATTGCAAGGTGCAATTCTGAAATTTTTTGCTTTTTCCTGCTCCTCTTAGCATGATAAAGAAGATTCAAAGAGAGTGAGATGCCAGCTCCTTTCATTCAGTCAGTAGCTTCAATCATTTCTGGTATATGAATAACATGATGTTTTTCAATGGCAAAAATCAATGAATATTGTAAATGCACAAACAGTAATTTCTCCGCATTGCAAGGTGCAATTCTGAAATTTTTTGCTTTTTCCTGCTCCTCTTAGCATGATAAAGAAGATTCAAAGAGAGTGAGATGCCAGCTCCTTTCATTCAGTCAGCAGCTTCAATCATTTCTGGACATTTTTCAATGGCAAAAATCAATGAATATTGTAAATGCACAAACAGTAATTTCTCCGCATTGCAAGGTGCAATTCTGAAATTTTTTGCTTTTTCCTGCTCCTCTTAGCATGATAAAGAAGATTCAAAGAGAGTGAGATGCCAGCTCCTTTCATTCAGTCAGTAGCTTCAAACATTTCTGGTATATGAATAACATGATGTTTTTCAATGGCAAAAATCAATGAATATTGTAAAAGCACAAACAGTAATTTCTCCGCATTGCAAGGTGCAATTCTGAAATTTTTTGCTTTTTCCTGCTCCTCTTAGCATGATAAAGAAGATTCAAAGAGAGTGAGATGCCAGCTCCTTTCATTCAGTCAGTAGCTTCAATCATTTCTGGACGTTTTTCAATGGCAAAAATCAATGAATATTATAAATGCACAAACAGTAATTTATCCGCATTGCAAGGTGCAATTCTGAAATTTTTTGCTTTTTCCTGCTCCTCTTAGCATGATAAAGAAGATTCAAAGAGAGTGAGATGCCAGCTCCTTTCATTCAGTCAGTAGCTTCAATCATTTCTGGTATATGAATAACATGATGTTTTTCAATGGCAAAAATCAATGAATATTGTAAATGCACAGACAGTAATTTCTCCGCATTGCAAGTTGCAATTCTGAAATTTTTTGCTTTTTCCTGCTCCTCTTAGCATGATAAAGAAGATTCAAAGAGAGTGAGATGCCAGCTCCTTTCATTCAGTCAGTAGCTTCAATTATTTCTGGACGTTTTTCAATGGCAAAAATCAATGAATATTGTAAATGCACAAACAGTAATTTCTCCGCATTGCAAGGTGCAATTCTGAAATTTTTTGCTTTTTCCTGCTCCTCTTAGCATGATAAAGAAGATTCAAAGAGAGTGAGATGCCAGCTCCTTTCATTCAGTCAGTTGCTTCAATCATTTCTGGACGTTTTTCAATGGCAAAAATCAATGAATATTGTAAATGCACAAACAGTAATTTCTCCGCATTGCAAGGTGCAATTCTGAAATTTTTTGCTTTTTCCTGCTCCTCTTAGCATGATAAAGAAGATTCAAAGAGAGTGAGATGCCAGCTCCTTTCATTCAGTCAGTAGCTTCAATCATTTCTGGACGTTTTTCAATGGCAAAAATCAATGAATATTGTAAATGCACAAACAGTAATTTCTCCGCATTGCAAGGTGCAATTCTGAAATTTTTTGCTTTTTCCTGCTCCTCTTTGCATGATAAAGAAGATTCAAAGAGAGTGAGATGCCAGCTCCTTTCATTCAGTCAGTAGCTTCAATCATTTCTGGTATATGAATAACATGATGTTTTTCAATGGCAAAAATCAATGAATATTGTAAATGCACAAACAGTAATTTCTCCGCATTGCAAGGTGCAATTCTGAAATTTTTGGCTTTTTCCTGCTCCTCTTAGCATGATAAAGAAGATTCAAAGAGAGTGAGATGCCAGCTCCTTTCATTCAGTCAGTAGCTTCAATCATTTCTGGATGTTTTTCAATGGCAAAAATCAATGAATATTGTAAATGCACAAACAGCAATTTCTCCGCATTGCAAGGTGCAATTCTGAAATTTCTTGCATTTTCCTGCTCCTCTTAGCATGATAAAGAAGATTCAAAGAGAGTGAGATGCCAGCTCCTTTCATTCAGTCAGTAGCTTCAATCATTTCTGGACGTTTTTCAATGGCAAAAATCAATGAATATTGTAAATGCACAAACAGTAATTTCTCCGCATTGCAAGGTGCAATTCTGAAATTTTTTGCTTTTTCCTGCTCCTCTTAGCATGATAAAGAAGATTCAAAGAGAGTGAGATGCCAGCTCCTTTCATTCAGTCAGTAGCTTCAAACATTTCTGGTATATGAATAACATGATGTTTTTCAATGGCAAAAATCAATGAATATTGTAAATGCACAAACAGTAATTTCTCCGCATTGCAAGGTGCAATTCTGAAATTTTTTGCTTTTTCCTGCTCCTCTTAGCATGATAATAAGATTCAAAGAGAGTGAGATGCCAGCTCCTTTCATTCAGTCAGTAGCTTCAATCATTTCTGGACGTTTTTCAATGGCAAAAATCAATGAATATTGTAAATGCACAAACAGTAATTTCTCCGCATTGCAAGGTGTAATTCTGAAATTTTTTGCTTTTTCCTGCTCCTCTTAGCATGATAAAGAAGATTCAAAGAGAGTGAGATGCCAGCTTCTTTCATTCAGTCAGTAGCTTCAAACATTTCTGGGATATGAATAACATGATGTTTTTCATTGGCAAAAATTAATGAATATTGTAAATGCACAAACAGTAATTTCTCCGCATTGCAAGGTGCAATTCTGAAATTTTTTGCTTTTTCCTGCTCCTCTTAGCATGATAAAGAAGATTCAAAGAGAGTGAGATGCCAGCTCCTTTCATTCAGTCAGTAGCTTCAATGATTTCTGGACGTTTTTCAATGGCAAAAATCAATGAATATTGTAAATGCACAAACAGTAATTTCTCCGCATTGCAAGGTGCAATTCTGAAATTTTTTGCTTTTTCCTGCTCCTCTTAGCATGATATAGAAGATTCAAAGAGAGTGAGATGCCAGCTCCTTTCATTCAGTCAGTAGCTTCAATCATTTCTGGACGTTTTTCAATGGCAAAAATCAATGAATATTGTAAATGCACAAACAGTAATTTCTCCGCATTGCAAGGTGCAATTCTGAAATTTTTTGCTTTTTCCTGCTCCTCTTAGCATGATAAAGAAGATTCAAAGAGAGTGAGATGCCAGCTCCTTTCATTCAGTAAGTAGCTTCAATCATTTCTGGTATATGAATAACATGATGTTTTTCAATGGCAAAAATCAATGAATATTGTAAATGCACAAACAGTAATTTCTCCGCATTGCAAGTTGCAATTCTGAAATTTTTTGCTTTTTCCTGCTCCTCTTAGCATGATAAAGAAGATTCAAAGAGAGTGAGATGCCAGCTCCTTTCATTCAGTCAGTAGCTTCAATCATTTCTGGACGTTTTTCAATGGCAAAAATCAATGAATATTGTAAATGCACAAACAGTAATTTCTCCGCATTGCAAGGTGCAATTCTGAAATTTTTTGCTTTTTCCTGCTCCTCTTAGCATGATAAAGAAGATTCAAAGAGAGTGAGATGCCAGCTCCTTTCATTCAGTCAGTAGCTTCAATCATTTCTGGACGTTTTTCAATGGCAAAAATCAATGAATATTGTAAATGCACAAACAGTAATTTCTCCGCATTGCAAGGTGCAATTCTGAAATTTTTTGCTTTTTCCTGCTCCTCTTAGCATGATAAAGAAGATTCAAAGAGAGTGAGATGCCAGCTCCTTTCATTCAGTCAGTAGCTTCAAACATTTCTGGTATATGAATAACATGATGTTTTTCAATGGCAAAAATCAATGAATATTGTAAAAGCACAAACAGTAATTTCTCCGCATTGCAAGGTGCAATTCTGAAATTTTTTGCTTTTTCCTGCTCCTCTTAGCATGATAAAGAAGATTCAAAGAGAGTGAGATGCCAGCTCCTTTCATTCAGTCAGTAGCTTCAATCATTTCTGGACGTTTTTCAATGGCAAAAATCAATGAATATTGTAAATGCACAAACAGTAATTTCTCCGCATTGCAAGGTGCAATTCTGAAATTTTTTGCTTTTTCCTGCTCCTCTTAGCATGATATAGAAGATTCAAAGAGAGTGAGATGCCAGCTCCTTTCATTCAGTCAGTAGCTTCAATCATTTCTGGACGTTTTTCAATGGCAAAAATCAATGAATATTGTAAATGCACAAACAGTAATTTCTCCGCATTGCAAGGTGCAATTCTGAAATTTTTTGCGTTTTCCTGCTCCTCTTAGCATGATAAAGAAGATTCAAAGAGAGTGAGATGCCAGCTCCTTTCATTCAGTCAGTAGCTTCAATCATTTCTGGTATATGAATAACATGATGTTTTTCAATGGCAAAAATCAATGAATATTGTAAATGCACAAACAGTAATTTCTCCGCATTGCAAGTTGCAATTCTGAAATTTTTTGCTTTTTCCTGCTCCTCTTAGCATGATAAAGAAGATTCAAAGAGAGTGAGATGCCAGCTCCTTTCATTCAGTCAGTAGCTTCAATCATTTCTGGACGTTTTTCAATGGCAAAAATCAATGAATATTGTAAATGCACAAACAGTAATTTCTCCGCATTGCAAGGTGCAATTCTGAAATTTTTTGCTTTTTCCTGCTCCTCTTAGCATGATAAAGAAGATTCAAAGAGAGTGAGATGCCAGCTCCTTTCATTCAGTCAGTAGCTTCAATCATTTCTGGACGTTTTTCAATGGCAAAAATCAATGAATATTGTAAATGCACAAACAGTAATTTCTCCGCATTGCAAGGTGCAATTCTGAAATTTTTTGCTTTTTCCTGCTCCTCTTAGCATGATAAAGAAGATTCAAAGAGAGTGAGATGCCAGCTCCTTTCATTCAGTCAGTAGCTTCAAACATTTCTGGTATATGAATAACATGATGTTTTTCAATGGCAAAAATCAATGAATATTGTAAAAGCACAAACAGTAATTTCTCCGCATTGCAAGGTGCAATTCTGAAATTTTTTGCTTTTTCCTGCTCCTCTTAGCATGATAAAGAAGATTCAAAGAGAGTGAGATGCCAGCTCCTTTCATTCAGTCAGTAGCTTCAATCATTTCTGGTATATGAATAACATGATGTTTTTCAATGGCAAAAATCAATGAATATTGTAAATGCACAAACAGTAATTTCTCCGCATTGCAAGGTGCAATTCTGAAATTTTTTGCTTTTTCCTGCTCCTCTTAGCATGATAAAGAAGATTCAAAGAGAGTGAGATGCCAGCTCCTTTCATTCAGTCAGCAGCTTCAATCATTTCTGGACATTTTTCAATGGCAAAAATCAATGAATATTGTAAATGCACAAACAGTAATTTCTCCGCATTGCAAGGTGCAATTCTGAAATGTTTTGCTTTTTCCTGCTCCTCTTAGCATGATAAAGAAGATTCAAAGAGAGTGAGATGCCAGCTCCTTTCATTCAGTCAGTAGCTTCAAACATTTCTGGTATATGAATAACATGATGTGTTTCAATGGCAAAAATCAATGAATATTGTAAAAGCACAAACAGTAATTTCTCCGCATTGCAAGGTGCAATTCTGAAATTTTTTGCTTTTTCCTGCTCCTCTTAGCATGATAAAGAAGATTCAAAGAGAGTGAGGTGCCAGCTCCTTTCATTCAGTCAGTAGCTTCAATCATTTCTGGACGTTTTTCAATGGCAAAAATCAATGAATATTGTAAATGCACAAACAGTAATTTCTCCGCATTGCAAGGTGCCATTCTGAAATTTTTTGCTTTTTCCTGCTCCTCTTAGCATGATAGAGAAGATTCAAAGAGAGTGAGATTCCAGCTCCTTTCATTCAGTCAGTAGTTTCAATCATTTCTGGTATATGAATAACATGATGTTTTTCAATGGCAAAAATCAATGAATATTGTAAATGCACAAACAGTAATTTCTCCGCATTGCAAGTTGCAATTCTGAAATTTTTTGCTTTTTCCTGCTCCTCTTAGCATGATAAAGAAGATTCAAAGAGAGTGAGATGCAGGCTCCTTTCATTCAGTCAGTAGCTTCAATTATTTCTGGACGTTTTTCAATGGCAAAAATCAATGAATATTGTAAATGCACAAACAGTAATTTCTCCGCATTGCAAGGTGCAATTCTGAAATTTTTTGCTTTTTCCTGCTCCTCTTAGCATGATAAAGAAGATTCAAAGAGAGTGAGATGCCAGCTCCTTTCATTCAGTCAGTAGCTTCAAACATTTCTGGTATATGAATAACATGATGTTTTTCAATGGCAAAAATCAATGAATATTGTAAAAGCACAAACAGTAATTTCTCCGCATTGCAAGGTGCAATTCTGAAATTTTTTGCTTTTTCCTGCTCCTCTTAGCATGATAAAGAAGATTCAAAGAGAGTGAGATGCCAGCTCCTTTCATTCAGTCAGTAGCTTCAATCATTTCTGGTATATGAATAACATGATGTTTTTCAATGGCAAAAATCAATGAATATTGTAAATGCACAAACAGTAATTTCTCCGCATTGCAAGGTGCAATTCTGAAATTTTTTGCTTTTTCCTGCTCCTCTTAGCATGATAAAGAAGATTCAAAGAGAGTGAGATGCCAGCTCCTTTCATTCAGTCAGCAGCTTCAATCATTTCTGGACATTTTTCAATGGCAAAAATCAATGAATATTGTAAATGCACAAACAGTAATTTCTCCGCATTGCAAGGTGCAATTCTGAAATGTTTTGCTTTTTCCTGCTCCTCTTAGCATGATAAAGAAGATTCAAAGAGAGTGAGATGCCAGCTCCTTTCATTCAGTCAGTAGCTTCAAACATTTCTGGTATATGAATAACATGATGTGTTTCAATGGCAAAAATCAATGAATATTGTAAAAGCACAAACAGTAATTTCTCCGCATTGCAAGGTGCAATTCTGAAATTTTTTGCTTTTTCCTGCTCCTCTTAGCATGATAAAGAAGATTCAAAGAGAGTGAGGTGCCAGCTCCTTTCATTCAGTCAGTAGCTTCAATCATTTCTGGACGTTTTTCAATGGCAAAAATCAATGAATATTGTAAATGCACAAACAGTAATTTCTCCGCATTGCAAGGTGCCATTCTGAAATTTTTTGCTTTTTCCTGCTCCTCTTAGCATGATAGAGAAGATTCAAAGAGAGTGAGATTCCAGCTCCTTTCATTCAGTCAGTAGTTTCAATCATTTCTGGTATATGAATAACATGATGTTTTTCAATGGCAAAAATCAATGAATATTGTAAATGCACAAACAGTAATTTCTCCGCATTGCAAGTTGCAATTCTGAAATTTTTTGCTTTTTCCTGCTCCTCTTAGCATGATAAAGAAGATTCAAAGAGAGTGAGATGCAGGCTCCTTTCATTCAGTCAGTAGCTTCAATTATTTCTGGACGTTTTTCAATGGCAAAAATCAATGAATATTGTAAATGCACAAACAGTAATTTCTCCGCATTGCAAGGTGCAATTCTGAAATTTTTTGCTTTTTCCTGCTCCTCTTAGCATGATAAAGAAGATTCAAAGAGAGTGAGATGCCAGCTCCTTTCATTCAGTCAGTTGCTTCAATCACTTCTGGACGTTTTTCAATGGCAAAAATCAGTGAATATTGTAAATGCACAAACAGTAATTTCTCCGCATTGCAAGGTGCAATTCTGAAATTTTTTGCTTTTTCCTGCTCCTCTTAGCATGATAAAGAATATTCAAAGAGAGTGAGATGCCAGCTCCTTTCATTCAGTCAGTAGCTTCAATCATTTCTGGACGTTTTTCAATGGCAAAAATCAATGAATATTGTAAATGCACAAACAGTAATTTCTCCGCATTGCAAGGTGCAATTCTGAAATTTTTGGCTTTTTCCTGCTCCTCTTAGCATGATAAAGAAGATTCAAAGAGAGTGAGATGCCAACTCCTTTCATTCAGTCAGTAGCTTCAATCATTTCTGGATGTTTTTCAATGGCAAAAATCAATGAATATTGTAAATGCACAAACAGTAATTTCTCCGCATTGCAAGGTGCAATTCTGAAATTTCTTGCATTTTCCTGCTCCTCTTAGCATGATAAAGAAGATTCAAAGAGAGTGAGATGCCAGCTCCTTTCATTCAGTCAGTAGCTTCAATCATTTCTGGACGTTTTTCAATGGCAAAAATCAATGAATATTGTAAATGCACAAACAGTAATTTCTCCGCATTGCAAGGTGCAATTCTGAAATTTTTTGCTTTTTCCTGCTCCTCTTAGCATGATAAAGAAGATTCAAAGAGAGTGCGATGCCAGCTTCTTTCATTCAGTCAGTAGCTTCAAACATTTCTGGTATATGAATAACATGATGTTTTTCAATGGCAAAAATCAATGAATATTGTAAATGCACAAACAGTAATTTCTCCGCATTGCAAGGTGCAATTCTGAAATTTTTTGCTTTTTCCTGCTCCTCTTAGCATGATAAAGAAGATTCAAAGAGAGTGAGATGCCAGCTCCTTTCATTCAGTCAGTAGCTTCAATCATTTCTGATATATGAATAACATGATGTTTTTCAATGGCAAAAATCAATGAATATTGTAAATGCACAAACAGTAATTTCTCCGCATTGCAAGTTGCAATTCTGAAATTTTTTGCTTTTTCCTGCTCCTCTTAGCATGATAAAGAAGATTCAAAGAGAGTGAGATGCCAGCTCCTTTCATTCAGTCAGTAGCTTCAATCATTTCTGGACGTTTTTCAATGGCAAAAATCAATGAATATTGTAAATGCACAAACAGTAATTTCTCCGCATTGCAAGGTGCAATTCTGAAATTTTTTGCTTTTTCCTGCTCCTCTTAGCATGATAAAGAAGATTCAAAGAGAGTGAGATGCCAGCTCCTTTCATTCAGTCAGTAGCTTCAATCATTTCTGGACGTTTTTCAATGGCAAAAATCAATGAATATTGTAAATGCACAAACAGTAATTTCTCCGCATTGCAAGGTGCAATTCTGAAATTTTTTGCTTTTTCCTGCTCCTCTTAGCATGATAAAGAAGATTCAAAGAGAGTGAGATGCCAGCTCCTTTCATTCAGTCAGTAGCTTCAAACATTTCTGGTATATGAATAACATGATGTTTTTCAATGGCAAAAATCAATGAATATTGTAAATGCACAAACAGTAATTTCTCCGCATTGCAAGGTGCAATTCTGAAATTTTTGGCTTTTTCCTGCTCCTCTTAGCATGATAAAGAAGATTCAAAGAGAGTGAGATGCCAGCTCCTTTCATTCAGTCAGTAGCTTCAATCATTTCTGGATGTTTTTCAATGGCAAAAATCAATGAATATTGTAAATGCACAAACAGTAATTTCTCCGCATTGCAAGGTGCAATTCTGAAATTTCTTGCATTTTCCTGCTCCTCTTAGCATGATAAAGAAGATTCAAAGAGAGTGAGATGCCAGCTCCTTTCATTCAGTCAGTAGCTTCAATCATTTCTGGACGTTTTTCAATGGCAAAAATCAATGAATATTGTAAATGCACAAACAGTAATTTCTCCGCATTGCAAGGTGCAATTCTGAAATTTTTTGCTTTTTCCTGCTCCTCTTAGCATGATAAAGAAGATTCAAAGAGAGTGCGATGCCAGCTTCTTTCATTCAGTCAGTAGCTTCAAACATTTCTGGTATTTGAATAACATGATGTTTTTCAATGGCAAAAATCAATGAATATTGTAAATGCACAAACAGTAATTTCTCCGCATTGCAAGGTGAAATTCTGAAATTTTTTGCTTTTTCCTGCTCCTCTTAGCATGATAAAGAAGATTCAAAGAGAGTGAGATGCCAGCTCCTTTCATTCAGTCAGTAGCTTCAATCATTTCTGATATATGAATAACATGATGTTTTTCAATGGCAAAAATCAATGAATATTGTAAATGCACAAACAGTAATTTCTCCGCATTGCAAGTTGCAATTCTGAAATTTTTTGCTTTTTCCTGCTCCTCTTAGCATGATAAAGAAGATTCAAAGAGAGTGAGATGCCAGCTCCTTTCATTCAGTCAGTAGCTTCAATCATTTCTGGACGTTTTTCAATGGCAAAAATCAATGAATATTGTAAATGCACAAACAGAAATTTCTCCGCATTGCAAGGTGCAATTCTGAAATTTTTTGCTTTTTCCTGCTCCTCTTAGCATGATAAAGAAGATTCAAAGAGAGTGAGATGCCAGCTCCTTTCATTCAGTCAGTAGCTTCAATCATTTCTGGACGTTTTTCAATGGCAAAAATCAATGAATATTGTAAATGCACAAACAGTAATTTCTCCGCATTGCAAGGTGCAATTCTGAAATTTTTTGCTTTTTCCTGCTCCTCTTAGCATGATAAAGAAGATTCAAAGAGAGTGAGATGCCAGCTCCTTTCATTCAGTCAGTAGCTTCAAACATTTCTGGTATATGAATAACATGATGTTTTTCAATGGCAAAAATCAATGAATATTGTAAAAGCACAAACAGTAATTTCTCCGCATTGCAAGGTGCAATTCTGAAATTTTTTGCTTTTTCCTGCTCCTCTTAGCATGATAAAGAAGATTCAAAGAGAGTGAGATGCCAGCTCCTTTCATTCAGTCAGTAGCTTCAATCATTTCTGGACGTTTTTCAATGGCAAAAATCAATGAATATTGTAAATGCACAAACAGTAATTTCTCCGCATTGCAAGGTGCAATTCTGAAATTTTTTGCTTTTTCCTGCTCCTCTTAGCATGATATAGAAGATTCAAAGAGAGTGAGATGCCAGCTCCTTTCATTCAGTCAGTAGCTTCAATCATTTCTGGACGTTTTTCAATGGCAAAAATCAATGAATATTGTAAATGCACAAACAGTAATTTCTCCGCATTGCAAGGTGCAATTCTGAAATTTTTTGCTTTTTCCTGCTCCTCTTAGCATGATAAAGAAGATTCAAAGAGAGTGAGATGCCAGCTCCTTTCATTCAGTCAGTAGCTTCAATCATTTCTGGTATATGAATAACATGATGTTTTTCAATGGCAAAAATCAATGAATATTGTAAATGCACAAACAGTAATTTCTCCGCATTGCAAGTTGCAATTCTGAAATTTTTTGCTTTTTCCTGCTCCTCTTAGCATGATAAAGAAGATTCAAAGAGAGTGAGATGCCAGCTCCTTTCATTCAGTCAGTAGCTTCAATCATTTCTGGACGTTTTTCAATGGCAAAAATCAATGAATATTGTAAATGCACAAACAGTAATTTCTCCGCATTGCAAGGTGCAATTCTGAAATTTTTTGCTTTTTCCTGCTCCTCTTAGCATGATAAAGAAGATTCAAAGAGAGTGAGATGCCAGCTCCTTTCATTCAGTCAGTAGCTTCAATCATTTCTGGACGTTTTTCAATGGCAAAAATCAATGAATATTGTAAATGCACAAACAGTAATTTCTCCGCATTGCAAGGTGCAATTCTGAAATTTTTTGCTTTTTCCTGCTCCTCTTAGCATGATAAAGAAGATTCAAAGAGAGTGAGATGCCAGCTCCTTTCATTCAGTCAGTAGCTTCAAACATTTCTGGTATATGAATAACATGATGTTTTTCAATGGCAAAAATCAATGAATATTGTAAAAGCACAAACAGTAATTTCTCCGCATTGCAAGGTGCAATTCTGAAATTTTTTGCTTTTTCCTGCTCCTCTTAGCATGATAAAGAAGATTCAAAGAGAGTGAGATGCCAGCTCCTTTCATTCAGTCAGTAGCTTCAATCATTTCTGGACGTTTTTCAATGGCAAAAATCAATGAATATTGTAAATGCACAAACAGTAATTTCTCCGCATTGCAAGGTGCAATTCTGAAATTTTTTGCTTTTTCCTGCTCCTTTTAGCATGATAAAGAAGATTCAAAGAGAGTGAGATGCCAGCTCCTTTCATTCAGTCAGTAGCTTCAATCATTTCTGGTATATGAATAACATGATGTTTTTCAATGGCAAAAATCAATGAATATTGTAAATGCACAAACAGTAATTTCTCCACATTGCAAGGTGCAATTCTGAAATTTTTTGCTTTTTCCTGCTCCTCTTAGCATGATAAAGAAGATTCAAAGAGAGTGAGATGCCAGCTCCTTTCATTCAGTCAGTAGCTTCAATCTCTTCTGGACGTTTTTCAATGGCAAAAATCAATGAATATTGTAAATGCACAAACAGTAATTTCTCCGCATTGCAAGGTGCAATTCTGAAATTTTTTGCTTTTTCCTGCTCCTCTTAGCATGATAAAGAAGATTCAAAGAGAGCGAGATGCCAGCTCCTTTCATTCAGTCAGTAGCTTCAATCATTTCTGGTATATGAATAACATGATGTTTTTCAATGGCAAAAATCAATGAATATTGTAAATGCACAAACAGTAATTTCTCCGCATTGCAAGGTGCAATTCTGAAATTTTTTGCTTTTTCCTGCTCCTCTTAGCATGATAAAGAAGATTCAAAGAGAGTGAGATGCCAGCTCCTTTCATTCAGTCAGTAGCTTCAATCATTTCTGGACGTTTTTCATTGGCAAAAATCAATGAATATTGTAAATGCACAAACAGTAATTTCTCCGCATTGCAAGGTGCAATTCTGAAATTTTTTGCTTTTTCCTGCTCCTCTTAGCATGATAAAGAAGATTCAAAGAGAGTGAGATGCCAGCTCCTTTCATTCAGTCAGTAGCTTCAAACATTTCTGGTATATGAATAACATGATGTTTTTCAATGGCAAAAATCAATGAATATTGTAAATGCACAAACAGTAATTTCTCCGCATTGCAAGGTGCAATTCTGAAATTTTTTGCTTTTTCCTGCTCCTCTTAGCATGATAAAGAAGATTCAAAGAGAGTGAGATGCCAGCTCCTTTCATTCAGTCAGTAGCTTCAATCATTTCTGGACGTTTTTCAATGGCAAAAATCAATGAATATTGTAAATGCACAAACAGTAATTTCTCCGCATTGCAAGGTGCAATTCTGAAATTTTTTGCTTTTTCCTGCTCCTCTTAGCATGATAAAGAAGATTCAAAGAGAGTGAGATGCCAGCTCCTTTCATTCAGTCAGTAGCTTCAATCATTTCTGGACGTTTTTCAATGGCAAAAATCAATGAATATTGTAAATGCACAAACAGTAATTTCTCCGCATTGCAAGGTGCAATTCTGAAATTTTTTGCTTTTTCCTGCTCCTCTTAGCATGATAAAGAAGATTCAAAGAGAGTGAGATGCCAGCTCCTTTCATTCAGTCAGTAGCTTCAATCATTTCTGGTATATGAATAACATGATGTTTTTCAATGGCAAAAATCAATGAATATTGTAAATGCACAAACAGTAATTTCTCCGCATTGCAAGGTGCAATTCTGAAATTTTTTGCTTTTTCCTGCTCCTCTTAGCATGATAAAGAAGATTCAAAGAGAGTGAGATGCCAGCTCCTTTCATTCAGTCAGCAGCTTCAATCATTTCTGGACATTTTTCAATGGCAAAAATCAATGAATATTGTAAATGCACAAACAGTAATTTCTCCGCATTGCAAGGTGCAATTCTGAAATGTTTTGCTTTTTCCTGCTCCTCTTAGCATGATAAAGAAGATTCAAAGAGAGTGAGATGCCAGCTCCTTTCATTCAGTCAGTAGCTTCAAACATTTCTGGTATATGAATAACATGATGTGTTTCAATGGCAAAAATCAATGAATATTGTAAAAGCACAAACAGTAATTTCTCCGCATTGCAAGGTGCAATTCTGAAATTTTTTGCTTTTTCCTGCTCCTCTTAGCATGATAAAGAAGATTCAAAGAGAGTGAGGTGCCAGCTCCTTTCATTCAGTCAGTAGCTTCAATCATTTCTGGACGTTTTTCAATGGCAAAAATCAATGAATATTGTAAATGCACAAACAGTAATTTCTCCGCATTGCAAGGTGCCATTCTGAAATTTTTTGCTTTTTCCTGCTCCTCTTAGCATGATAGAGAAGATTCAAAGAGAGTGAGATTCCAGCTCCTTTCATTCAGTCAGTAGTTTCAATCATTTCTGGTATATGAATAACATGATGTTTTTCAATGGCAAAAATCAATGAATATTGTAAATGCACAAACAGTAATTTCTCCGCATTGCAAGTTGCAATTCTGAAATTTTTTGCTTTTTCCTGCTCCTCTTAGCATGATAAAGAAGATTCAAAGAGAGTGAGATGCAGGCTCCTTTCATTCAGTCAGTAGCTTCAATTATTTCTGGACGTTTTTCAATGGCAAAAATCAATGAATATTGTAAATGCACAAACAGTAATTTCTCCGCATTGCAAGGTGCAATTCTGAAATTTTTTGCTTTTTCCTGCTCCTCTTAGCATGATAAAGAAGATTCAAAGAGAGTGAGATGCCAGCTCCTTTCATTCAGTCAGTTGCTTCAATCACTTCTGGACGTTTTTCAATGGCAAAAATCAGTGAATATTGTAAATGCACAAACAGTAATTTCTCCGCATTGCAAGGTGCAATTCTGAAATTTTTTGCTTTTTCCTGCTCCTCTTAGCATGATAAAGAAGATTCAAAGAGAGTGAGATGCCAGCTCCTTTCATTCAGTCAGTAGCTTCAATCATTTCTGGACGTTTTTCAATGGCAAAAATCAATGAATATTGTAAATGCACAAACAGTAATTTCTCCGCATTGCAAGGTGCAATTCTGAAATTTTTGGCTTTTTCCTGCTCCTCTTAGCATGATAAAGAAGATTCAAAGAGAGTGAGATGCCAACTCCTTTCATTCAGTCAGTAGCTTCAATCATTTCTGGATGTTTTTCAATGGCAAAAATCAATGAATATTGTAAATGCACAAACAGTAATTTCTCCGCATTGCAAGGTGCAATTCTGAAATTTCTTGCATTTTCCTGCTCCTCTTAGCATGATAAAGAAGATTCAAAGAGAGTGAGATGCCAGCTCCTTTCATTCAGTCAGTAGCTTCAATCATTTCTGGACGTTTTTCAATGGCAAAAATCAATGAATATTGTAAATGCACAAACAGTAATTTCTCCGCATTGCAAGGTGCAATTCTGAAATTTTTTGCTTTTTCCTGCTCCTCTTAGCATGATAAAGAAGATTCAAAGAGAGTGCGATGCCAGCTTCTTTCATTCAGTCAGTAGCTTCAAACATTTCTGGTATATGAATAACATGATGTTTTTCAATGGCAAAAATCAATGAATATTGTAAATGCACAAACAGTAATTTCTCCGCATTGCAAGGTGCAATTCTGAAATTTTTTGCTTTTTCCTGCTCCTCTTAGCATGATAAAGAAGATTCAAAGAGAGTGAGATGCCAGCTCCTTTCATTCAGTCAGTAGCTTCAATCATTTCTGATATATGAATAACATGATGTTTTTCAATGGCAAAAATCAATGAATATTGTAAATGCACAAACAGTAATTTCTCCGCATTGCAAGTTGCAATTCTGAAATTTTTTGCTTTTTCCTGCTCCTCTTAGCATGATAAAGAAGATTCAAAGAGAGTGAGATGCCAGCTCCTTTCATTCAGTCAGTAGCTTCAATCATTTCTGGACGTTTTTCAATGGCAAAAATCAATGAATATTGTAAATGCACAAACAGTAATTTCTCCGCATTGCAAGGTGCAATTCTGAAATTTTTTGCTTTTTCCTGCTCCTCTTAGCATGATAAAGAAGATTCAAAGAGAGTGAGATGCCAGCTCCTTTCATTCAGTCAGTAGCTTCAATCATTTCTGGACGTTTTTCAATGGCAAAAATCAATGAATATTGTAAATGCACAAACAGTAATTTCTCCGCATTGCAAGGTGCAATTCTGAAATTTTTTGCTTTTTCCTGCTCCTCTTAGCATGATAAAGAAGATTCAAAGAGAGTGAGATGCCAGCTCCTTTCATTCAGTCAGTAGCTTCAAACATTTCTGGTATATGAATAACATGATGTTTTTCAATGGCAAAAATCAATGAATATTGTAAATGCACAAACAGTAATTTCTCCGCATTGCAAGGTGCAATTCTGAAATTTTTGGCTTTTTCCTGCTCCTCTTAGCATGATAAAGAAGATTCAAAGAGAGTGAGATGCCAGCTCCTTTCATTCAGTCAGTAGCTTCAATCATTTCTGGATGTTTTTCAATGGCAAAAATCAATGAATATTGTAAATGCACAAACAGTAATTTCTCCGCATTGCAAGGTGCAATTCTGAAATTTCTTGCATTTTCCTGCTCCTCTTAGCATGATAAAGAAGATTCAAAGAGAGTGAGATGCCAGCTCCTTTCATTCAGTCAGTAGCTTCAATCATTTCTGGACGTTTTTCAATGGCAAAAATCAATGAATATTGTAAATGCACAAACAGTAATTTCTCCGCATTGCAAGGTGCAATTCTGAAATTTTTTGCTTTTTCCTGCTCCTCTTAGCATGATAAAGAAGATTCAAAGAGAGTGCGATGCCAGCTTCTTTCATTCAGTCAGTAGCTTCAAACATTTCTGGTATTTGAATAACATGATGTTTTTCAATGGCAAAAATCAATGAATATTGTAAATGCACAAACAGTAATTTCTCCGCATTGCAAGGTGCAATTCTGAAATTTTTTGCTTTTTCCTGCTCCTCTTAGCATGATAAAGAAGATTCAAAGAGAGTGAGATGCCAGCTCCTTTCATTCAGTCAGTAGCTTCAATCATTTCTGATATATGAATAACATGATGTTTTTCAATGGCAAAAATCAATGAATATTGTAAATGCACAAACAGTAATTTCTCCGCATTGCAAGTTGCAATTCTGAAATTTTTTGCTTTTTCCTGCTCCTCTTAGCATGATAAAGAAGATTCAAAGAGAGTGAGATGCCAGCTCCTTTCATTCAGTCAGTAGCTTCAATCATTTCTGGACGTTTTTCAATGGCAAAAATCAATGAATATTGTAAATGCACAAACAGTAATTTCTCCGCATTGCAAGGTGCAATTCTGAAATTTTTTGCTTTTTCCTGCTCCTCTTAGCATGATAAAGAAGATTCAAAGAGAGTGAGATGCCAGCTCCTTTCATTCAGTCAGTAGCTTCAATCATTTCTGGACGTTTTTCAATGGCAAAAATCAATGAATATTGTAAATGCACAAACAGTAATTTCTCCGCATTGCAAGGTGCAATTCTGAAATTTTTTGCTTTTTCCTGCTCCTCTTAGCATGATAAAGAAGATTCAAAGAGAGTGAGATGCCAGCTCCTTTCATTCAGTCAGTAGCTTCAAACATTTCTGGTATATGAATAACATGATGTTTTTCAATGGCAAAAATCAATGAATATTGTAAAAGCACAAACAGTAATTTCTCCGCATTGCAAGGTGCAATTCTGAAATTTTTTGCTTTTTCCTGCTCCTCTTAGCATGATAAAGAAGATTCAAAGAGAGTGAGATGCCAGCTCCTTTCATTCAGTCAGTAGCTTCAATCATTTCTGATATATGAATAACATGATGTTTTTCAATGGCAAAAATCAATGAATATTGTAAATGCACAAACAGTAATTTCTCCGCATTGCAAGTTGCAATTCTGAAATTTTTTGCTTTTTCCTGCTCCTCTTAGCATGATAAAGAAGATTCAAAGAGAGTGAGATGCCAGCTCCTTTCATTCAGTCAGTAGCTTCAATCATTTCTGGACGTTTTTCAATGGCAAAAATCAATGAATATTGTAAATGCACAAACAGTAATTTCTCCGCATTGCAAGGTGCAATTCTGAAATTTTTTGCTTTTTCCTGCTCCTCTTAGCATGATAAAGAAGATTCAAAGAGAGTGAGATGCCAGCTCCTTTCATTCAGTCAGTAGCTTCAATCATTTCTGGACGTTTTTCAATGGCAAAAATCAATGAATATTGTAAATGCACAAACAGTAATTTCTCCGCATTGCAAGGTGCAATTCTGAAATTTTTTGCTTTTTCCTGCTCCTCTTAGCATGATAAAGAAGATTCAAAGAGAGTGAGATGCCAGCTCCTTTCATTCAGTCAGTAGCTTCAAACATTTCTGGTATATGAATAACATGATGTTTTTCAATGGCAAAAATCAATGAATATTGTAAAAGCACAAACAGTAATTTCTCCGCATTGCAAGGTGCAATTCTGAAATTTTTTGCTTTTTCCTGCTCCTCTTAGCATGATAAAGAAGATTCAAAGAGAGTGAGATGCCAGCTCCTTTCATTCAGTCAGTAGCTTCAATCATTTCTGGACGTTTTTCAATGGCAAAAATCAATGAATATTGTAAATGCACAAACAGTAATTTCTCCGCATTGCAAGGTGCAATTCTGAAATTTTTTGCTTTTTCCTGCTCCTCTTAGCATGATAAAGAAGATTCAAAGAGAGTGAGATGCCAGCTCCTTTCATTCAGTCAGTAGCTTCAATCATTTCTGGTATATGAATAACATGATGTTTTTCAATGGCAAAAATCAATGAATATTGTAAATGCACAAACAGTAATTTCTCCACATTGCAAGGTGCAATTCTGAAATTTTTTGCTTTTTCCTGCTCCTCTTAGCATGATAAAGAAGATTCAAAGAGAGTGAGATGCCAGCTCCTTTCATTCAGTCAGTAGCTTCAATCATTTCTGGACGTTTTTCAATGGCAAAAATCAATGAATATTGTAAATGCACAAACAGTAATTTCTCCGCATTGCAAGGTGCAATTCTGAATTTTTTTGCTTTTTCCTGCTCCTCTTAGCATGATAAAGAAGATTCAAAGAGAGCGAGATGCCAGCTCCTTTCATTCAGTCAGTAGCTTCAATCATTTCTGGTATATGAATAACATGATGTTTTTCAATGGCAAAAATCAATGAATATTGTAAATGCACAAACAGTAATTTCTCCGCATTGCAAGGTGCAATTCTGAAATTTTTTGCTTTTTCCTGCTCCTCTTAGCATGATAAAGAAGATTCAAAGAGAGTGAGATGCCAGCTCCTTTCATTCAGTCAGTAGCTTCAATCATTTCTGGACGTTTTTCAATGGCAAAAATCAATGAATATTGTAAATGCACAAACAGTAATTTCTCCGCATTGCAAGGTGCAATTCTGAAATTTTTTGCTTTTTCCTGCTCCTCTTAGCATGATAAAGAAGATTCAAAGAGAGTGAGATGCCAGCTCCTTTCATTCAGTCAGTAGCTTCAAACATTTCTGGTATATGAATAACATGATGTTTTTCAATGGCAAAAATCAATGAATATTGTAAATGCACAAACAGTAATTTCTCCGCATTGCAAGGTGCAATTCTGAAATTTTTTGCTTTTTCCTGCTCCTCTTAGCATGATAAAGAAGATTCAAAGAGAGTGAGATGCCAGCTCCTTTCATTCAGTCAGTAGCTTCAATCATTTCTGGACGTTTTTCAATGGCAAAAATCAATGAATATTGTAAATGCACAAACAGTAATTTCTCCGCATTGCAAGGTGCAATTCTGAAATTTTTTGCTTTTTCCTTCTCCTCTTAGCATGATAAAGAAGATTCAAAGAGAGTGAGATGCCAGCTCCTTTCATTCAGTCAGTAGCTTCAATCATTTCTGGACGTTTTTCAATGGCAAAAATCAATGAATATTGTAAATGCACAAACAGTAATTTCTCCGCATTGCAAGGTGCAATTCTGAAATTTTTTGCTTTTTCCTGCTCCTCTTAGCATGATAAAGAAGATTCAAAGAGAGTGAGATGCCAGCTCCTTTCATTCAGTCAGTAGCTTCAATCATTTCTGGTATATGAATAACATGATGTTTTTCAATGGCAAAAATCAATGAATATTGTAAATGCACAAACAGTAATTTCTCCGCATTGCAAGGTGCAATTCGGAAATTTTTTGCTTTTTCCTGCTCCTCTTAGCATGATAAAGAAGATTCAAAGAGAGTGAGATGCCAGCTCCTTTCATTCAGTCAGCAGCTTCAATCATTTCTGGACATTTTTCAATGGCAAAAATCAATGAATATTGTAAATGCACAAACAGTAATTTCTCCGCATTGCAAGGTGCAATTCTGAAATTTTTTGCTTTTTCCTGCTCCTCTTAGCATGATAAAGAAGATTCAAAGAGAGTGAGATGCCAGCTCCTTTCATTCAGTCAGTAGCTTCAAACATTTCTGGTATATGAATAACATGATGTTTTTCAATGGCAAAAATCAATGAATATTGTAAAAGCACAAACAGTAATTTCTCCGCATTGCAAGGTGCAATTCTGAAATTTTTTGCTTTTTCCTGCTCCTCTTAGCATGATAAAGAAGATTCAAAGAGAGTGAGATGCCAGCTCCTTTCATTCAGTCAGTAGCTTCAATCATTTCTGGACGTTTTTCAATGGCAAAAATCAATGAATATTGTAAATGCACAAACAATAATTTCTCCTCATTGCAAGGTGCAATTCTGAAATTTTTTACTTTTTCCTGCTCCTCTTAGCATGATAAAGAAGATTCAAAGAGAGTGAGATGCCAGCTCCTTTCATTCAGTCAGTAGCTTCAATCATTTCTGGTATATGAATAACATGATGTTTTTCAATGGCAAAAATCAATGAATATTGTAAATGCACAAACAGTAATTTCTCCGCATTGCAAGTTGCAATTCTGAAATTTTTTGCTTTTTCCTGCTCCTCTTAGCATGATAAAGAAGATTCAAAGAGAGTGAGATGCCAGCTCCTTTCATTCAGTCAGTAGCTTCAATTATTTCTGGACGTTTTTCAATGGCAAAAATCAATGAATATTGTAAATGCACAAACAGTAATTTCTCCGCATTGCAAGGTGCAATTCTGAAATTTTTTGCTTTTTCCTGCTCCTCTTAGCATGATAAAGAAGATTCAAAGAGAGTGAGATGCCAGCTCCTTTCATTCAGTCAGTTGCTTCAATAATTTCTGGACGTTTTTCAATGGCAAAAATCAGTGAATATTGTAAATGCACAAACAGTAATTTCTCCGCATTGCAAGGTGCAATTCTGAAATTTTTTGCTTTTTCCTGCTCCTCTTAGCATGATAAAGAAGATTCAAAGAGAGTGAGATGCCAGCTCCTTTCATTCAGTCAGTAGCTTCAATCATTTCTGGACGTTTTTCAATGGCAAAAATCAATGAATATTGTAAATGCACAAACAGTATTTTCTCCGCATTGCAAGGTGCAATTCTGAAATTTTTTGCTTTTTCCTGCTCCTCTTTGCATGATAAAGAAGATTCAAAGAGAGTGAGATGCCAGCTCCTTTCATTCAGTCAGTAGCTTCAATCATTTCTGGTATATGAATAACATGATGTTTTTCAATGGCAAAAATCAATGAATATTGTAAATGCACAAACAGTAATTTCTCCGCATTGCAAGGTGCAATTCTGAAATTTTTTGCTTTTTCCTGCTCCTCTTAGCATGATAAAGAAGATTCAAAGAGAGTGAGATGCCAGCTCCTTTCATTCAGTCAGTAGCTTCAATCATTTCTGGACGTTTTTCAATGGCAAAAATCAATGAATATTGTAAATGCACAAACAGTAATTTCTCCGCATTGCAAGGTGCAATTCTGAAATTTTTTGCTTTTTCCTGCTCCTCTTAGCATGATAAAGAAGATTCAAAGAGAGTGAGATGCCAGCTCCTTTCATTCAGTCAGTAGCTTCAAACATTTCTGGTATATGAATAACATGATGTTTTTCAATGGCAAAAATCAATGAATATTGTAAATGCACAAACAGTAATTTCTCCGCATTGCAAGGTGCAATTCTGAAATTTTTTGCTTTTTCCTGCTCCTCTTAGCATGATAAAGAAGATTCAAAGAGAGTGAGATGCCAGCTCCTTTCATTCAGTCAGTAGCTTCAATCATTTCTGGACGTTTTTCAATGGCAAAAATCAATGAATATTGTAAATGCACAAACAGTAATTTCTCCGCATTGCAAGGTGCAATTCTGAAATTTTTTGCTTTTTCCTGCTCCTCTTAGCATGATAAAGAAGATTCAAAGAGAGTGAGATGCCAGCTCCTTTCATTCAGTCAGTAGCTTCAATCATTTCTGGACGTTTTTCAATGGCAAAAATCAATGAATATTGTAAATGCACAAACAGTAATTTCTCCGCATTGCAAGGTGCAATTCTGAAATTTTTTGCTTTTTCCTGCTCCTCTTAGCATGATAAAGAAGATTCAAAGAGAGTGAGATGCCAGCTCCTTTCATTCAGTCAGTAGCTTCAATCATTTCTGGTATATGAATAACATGATGTTTTTCAATGGCAAAAATCAATGAATATTGTAAATGCACAAACAGTAATTTCTCCGCATTGCAAGGTGCAATTCGGAAATTTTTTGCATTTTCCTGCTCCTCTTAGCATGATAAAGAAGATTCAAAGAGAGTGAGATGCCAGCTCCTTTCATTCAGTCAGCAGCTTCAATCATTTCTGGACATTTTTCAATGGCAAAAATCAATGAATATTGTAAATGCACAAACAGTAATTTCTCCGCATTGCAAGGTGCAATTCTGAATTTTTTTGCTTTTTCCTGCTCCTCTTAGCATGATAAAGAAGATTCAAAGAGAGTGAGATGCCAGCTCCTTTCATTCAGTCAGTAGCTTCAAACATTTCTGGTATATGAATAACATGATGTTTTTCAATGGCAAAAATCAATGAATATTGTAAAAGCACAAACAGTAATTTCTCCGCATTGCAAGGTGCAATTCTGAAATTTTTTGCTTTTTCCTGCTCCTCTTAGCATGATAAAGAAGATTCAAAGAGAGTGAGATGCCAGCTCCTTTCATTCAGTCAGTAGCTTCAATCATTTCTGGACGTTTTTCAATGGCAAAAATCAATGAATATTGTAAATGCACAAACAGTAATTTCTCCGCATTGCAAGGTGCAATTCTGAAATTTTTTGCTTTTTCCTGCTCCTCTTAGCATGATAAAGAAGATTCAAAGAGAGTGAGATGCCAGCTCCTTTCATTCAGTCAGTAGCTTCAATCATTTCTGGTATATGAATAACATGATGTTTTTCAATGGCAAAAATCAATGAATATTGTAAATGCACAAACAGTAATTTCTCCGCATTGCAAGTTGCAATTCTGAAATTTTTTGCTTTTTCCTGCTCCTCTTAGCATGATAAAGAAGATTCAAAGAGAGTGAGATGCCAGCTCCTTTCATTCAGTCAGTAGCTTCAATTATTTCTGGACGTTTTTCAATGGCAAAAATCAATGAATATTGTAAATGCACAAACAGTAATTTCTCCGCATTGCAAGGTGCAATTCTGAAATTTTTTGCTTTTTCCTGCTCCTCTTAGCATGATAAAGAAGATTCAAAGAGAGTGAGATGCCAGCTCCTTTCATTCAGTCAGTTGCTTCAATCATTTCTGGACGTTTTTCAATGGCAAAAATCAGTGAATATTGTAAATGCACAAACAGTAATTTCTCCGCATTGCAAGGTGCAATTCTGAAATTTTTTGCTTTTTCCTGCTCCTCTTAGCATGATAAAGAAGATTCAAAGAGAGTGAGATGCCAGCTCCTTTCATTCAGTCAGTAGCTTCAATCATTTCTGGACGTTTTTCAATGGCAAAAATCAATGAATATTGTAAATGCACAAACAGTAATTTCTCCGCATTGCAAGGTGCAATTCTGAAATTTTTTGCTTTTTCCTGCTCCTCTTTGCATGATAAAGAAGATTCAAAGAGAGTGAGATGCCAGCTCCTTTCATTCAGTCAGTAGCTTCAATCATTTCTGGTATATGAATAACATGATGTTTTTCAATGGCAAAAATCAATGAATATTGTAAATGCACAAACAGTAATTTCTCCGCATTGCAAGGTGCAATTCTGAAATTTTTGGCTTTTTCCTGCTCCTCTTAGCATGATAAAGAAGATTCAAAGAGAGTGAGATGCCAGCTCCTTTCATTCAGTCAGTAGCTTCAATCATTTCTGGATGTTTTTCAATGGCAAAAATCAATGAATATTGTAAATGCACAAACAGTAATTTCTCCGCATTGCAAGGTGCAATTCTGAAATTTCTTGCATTTTCCTGCTCCTCTTAGCATGATAAAGAAGATTCAAAGAGAGTGAGATGCCAGCTCCTTTCATTCAGTCAGTAGCTTCAATCATTTCTGGACGTTTTTCAATGGCAAAAATCAATGAATATTGTAAATGCACAAACAGTAATTTCTCCGCATTGCAAGGTGCAATTCTGAAATTTTTTGCTTTTTCCTGCTCCTCTTAGCATGATAAAGAAGATTCAAAGAGAGTGAGATGCCAGCTCCTTTCATTCAGTCAGTAGCTTCAAACATTTCTGGTATATGAATAACATGATGTTTTTCAATGGCAAAAATCAATGAATATTGTAAATGCACAAACAGTAATTTCTCCGCATTGCAAGGTGCAATTCTGAAATTTTTTGCTTTTTCCTGCTCCTCTTAGCATGATAAAGAAGATTCAAAGAGAGTGAGATGCCAGCTCCTTTCATTCAGTCAGTAGCTTCAATCATTTCTGGACGTTTTTCAATGGCAAAAATCAATGAATATTGTAAATGCACAAACAGTAATTTCTCCGCATTGCAAGGTGCAATTCTGAAATTTTTTGCTTTTTCCTGCTCCTCTTAGCATGATAAAGAAGATTCAAAGAGAGTGAGATGCCAGCTTCTTTCATTCAGTCAGTAGCTTCAAACATTTCTGGGATATGAATAACATGATGTTTTTCAATGGCAAAAATTAATGAATATTGTAAATGCACAAACAGTAATTTCTCCGCATTGCAAGGTGCAATTCTGAAATTTTTTGCTTTTTCCTGCTCCTCTTAGCATGATAAAGAAGATTCAAAGAGAGTGAGATGCCAGCTCCTTTCATTCAGTCAGTAGCTTCAATCATTTCTGGACGTTTTTCAATGGCAAAAATCAATGAATATTGTAAATGCACAAACAGTAATTTCTCCGCATTGCAAGGTGCAATTCTGAAATTTTTTGCTTTTTCCTGCTCCTCTTAGCATGATAAAGAAGATTCAAAGAGAGTGAGATGCCAGCTCCTTTCATTCAGTCAGTAGCTTCAATCATTTCTGGACGTTTTTCAATGGCAAAAATCAATGAATATTGTAAATGCACAAACAGTAATTTCTCCGCATTGCAAGGTGCAATTCTGAAATTTTTTGCTTTTTCCTGCTCCTCTTAGCATGATAAAGAAGATTCAAAGAGAGTGAAATGCCAGCTCCTTTCATTCAGTCAGTAGCTTCAATCATTTCTGGTATATGAATAACATGATGTTTTTCAATGGCAAAAATCAATGAATATTGTAAATGCACAAACAGTAATTTCTCCGCATTGCAAGGTGCAATTCTGAAATTTTTTGCTTTTTCCTGCTCCTCTTAGCATGATAAAGAAGATTCAAAGAGAGTGAGATGCCAGCTCCTTTCATTCAGTCAGTAGCTTCAATCATTTCTGGACGTTTTTCAATGGCAAAAATCAATGAATATTGTAAATGCACAAACAGTAATTTCTCCGCATTGCAAGATGCAATTCTGAAATTTTTTGCTTTTTCCTGCTCCTCTTAGCATGATAAAAAAGATTCAAAGAGAGTGAGATGCCAGCTCCTTTCATTCAGTCAGTAGCTTCAATCATTTCTGGACGTTTTTCAATGGCAAAAATCAATGAATATTGTAAATGCACAAACAGTAATTTCTCCGCATTGCAAGGTGCAATTCTGAAATTTTTTGCTTTTTCCTGCTCCTCTTAGCATGATAAAGAAGATTCAAAGAGAGTGAGATGCCAGCTCCTTTCATTCAGTCAGTAGCTTCAATCATTTCTGGTATATGAATAACATGATGTTTTTCAATGGCAAAAATCAATGAATATTGTAAATGCACAAACAGTAATTTCTCCGCATTGCAAGGTGCAATTCTGAAATTTTTTGCTTTTTCCTGCTCCTCTTAGCATGATAAAGAAGATTCAAAGAGAGTGAGATGCCAGCTCCTTTCATTCAGTCAGTAGCTTCAATCATTTCTGGACGTTTTTCAATGGCAAAAATCAATGAATATTGTAAATGCACAAACAGTAATTTCTCCGCATTGCAAGGTGCAATTCTGAAATTTTTTGCTTTTTCCTGCTCCTCTTAGCATGATAAAGAAGATTCAAAGAGAGTGAGATGCCAGCTCCTTTCATTCAGTCAGTAGCTTCAGTCATTTCTGGACGTTTTTCAATGGCAAAAATCAATGAATATTGTAAATGCACAAACAGTAATTTCTCCGCATTGCAAGGTGCAATTCTGAAATTTTTAGCTTTTTCCTGCTCCTCTTAGCATGATAAAGAAGATTCAAAGAGAGTGAGATGCCAGCTCCTTTCATTCAGTCAGTAGCTTCAAACATTTCTGGTATAAACATTTCTGGACGTTTTTCAATGGCAAAAATCAATGAATATTGTAAATGCACAAACAGTAATATCTCCACATTGCAAGGTGCAATTCTGAAATTTTTTGCTTTTTCCTGCTAATCCTAGCATGATAAAGAAGATTCAAATAGAGTGAGATGCCAGCTCCTTTCATTCAGTCAGTAGCTTCAAACATTTCTGGACGTTTTTCAATGGCAAAATTCAATGAATATTGTAAATGCACAAACAGTAATATCTCCACATTGCCAGGTGCAATTCTGAAATTTTTTGCTTTTTCCTGCTAATCCTAGCATGATAAAGAAGATTCAAAGAGAGTGAGATGCCAGCTCCTTTCATTCAGTCAGTAGCTTCAATCATTTCTGGACGTTTTTCAATGGCAAAAATCAATGAATATTGTAAATGCACAAACAGTAATTTCTCCGCATTGCAAGGTGCAATTCTGAAATTTTTTGCTTTTTCCTGCTCCTCTTAGCATGATAAAGAAGATTCAAAGAGAGTGAGATGCCAGCTCCTTTCATTCAGTCAGTAGCTTCAATCATTTCTGGACGTTTTTCAATGGCAAAAATCAATGAATATTGTAAATGCACAAACAGTAATTTCTCCGCATTGCAAGGTGCAATTCTGAAATTTTTTGCTTTTTCCTGCTCCTCTTAGCATGATAAAGAAGATTCAAAGAGAGTGAGATGCCAGCTCCTTTCATTCAGTCAGTAGCTTCAATCATTTCTGGTATATGAATAACATGATGTTTTTCAATGGCAAAAATCAATGAATATTGTAAATGCACAAACAGTAATTTCTCCGCATTGCAAGGTGCAATTCTGAAATTTTTTGCTTTTTCCTGCTCCTCTTAGCATGATAAAGAAGATTCAAAGAGAGTGAGATGCCAGCTCCTTTCATTCAGTCAGTAGCTTCAATCATTTCTGGACGTTTTTCAATGGCAAAAATCAATGAATATTGTAAATGCACAAACAGTAATTTCTCCGCATTGCAAGATGCAATTCTGAAATTTTTTGCTTTTTCCTGCTCCTCTTAGCATGATAAAGAAGATTCAAAGAGAGTGAGATGCCAGCTCCTTTCATTCAGTCAGTAGCTTCAGTCATTTCTGGACGTTTTTCAATGCAAAAATCAATGAATATTGTAAATGCACAAACAGTAATTTCTCCGCATTGCAAGGTGCAATTCTGAAATTTTTTGCTTTTTCCTGCTCCTCAGCATGATAAAGAAGATTCAAAGAGAGTGAGATGCCAGCTCCTTTCATTCAGTCAGTAGCTTCAATCATTTCTGGTATATGAATAACATGATGTTTTTCAATGGCAAAAATCAATGAATATTGTAAATGCACAAACAGTAATTTCTCCGCATTGCAAGGTGCAATTCTGAAATTTTTTGCTTTTTCCTGCTCCTCTTAGCATGATAAAGAAGATTCAAAGAGAGTGAGATGCCAGCTCCTTTCATTCAGTCAGTAGCTTCAATCATTTCTGGATGTTTTTCAATGGCAAAAATCAATGAATATTGTAAATGCACAAACAGTAATTTCTCCGCATTGCAAGGTGCAATTCTGAAATTTCTTGCATTTTCCTGCTCCTCTTAGCATGATAAAGAAGATTCAAAGAGAATGAGATGCCAGCTCCTTTCATTCAGTCAGTAGCTTCAATCATTTCTGGACGTTTTTCAATGGCAAAAATCAATGAATATTGTAAATGCACAAACAGTAATTTCTCCGCATTGCAAGGTGCAATTCTGAAATTTTTTGCTTTTTCCTGCTCCTCTTAGCATGATAAAGAAGATTCAAAGAGAGTGAGATGCCAGCTCCTTTCATTCAGTCAGTAGCTTCAAACATTTCTGGTATATGAATAACATGATGTTTTTCAATGGCAAAAATCAATGAATATTGTAAATGCACAAACAGTAATTTCTCCGCATTGCAAGGTGCAATTCTGAAATTTTTTGCTTTTTCCTGCTCCTATTAGCATGATAAAGAAGATTCAAAGAGAGTGAGATGCCAGCTCCTTTCATTCAGTCAGTAGCTTCAATCATTTCTGGACGTTTTTCAATGGCAAAAATCAATGAATATTGTAAATGCACAAACAGTAATTTCTCCGCATTGCAAGGTGCAATTCTGAAATTTTTTGCTTTTTCCTGCTCCTCTTAGCATGATAAAGAAGATTCAAAGAGAGTGAGATGCCAGCTTCTTTCATTCAGTCAGTAGCTTCAAACATTTCTGGGATATGAATAACATGATGTTTTTCAATGGCAAAAATTAATGAATATTGTAAATGCACAAACAGTAATTTCTCCGCATTGCAAGGTGCAATTCTGAATTTTTTTGCTTTTTCCTGCTCCTCTTAGCATGATAAAGAAGATTCAAAGAGAGTGAGATGCCAGCTCCTTTCATTCAGTCAGTAGCTTCAATCATTTCTGGACGTTTTTCAATGGCAAAAATCAATGAATATTGTAAATGCACAAACAGTAATTTCTCCGCATTGCAAGGTGCAATTCTGAATTTTTTTGCTTTTTCCTGCTCCTCTTAGCATGATAAAGAAGATTCAAAGAGAGTGAGATGCCAGCTCCTTTCATTCAGTCAGTAGCTTCAATCATTTCTGGACGTTTTTCAATGGCAAAAATCAATGAATATTGTAAATGCACAAACAGTAATTTCTCCGCATTGCAAGGTGCAATTCTGAAATTTTTTGCTTTTTCCTGCTCCTCTTAGCATGATAAAGAAGATTCAAAGAGAGTGAGATGCCAGCTCCTTTCATTCAGTCAGTAGCTTCAATCATTTCTGGTATATGAATAACATGATGTTTTTCAATGGCAAAAATCAATGAATATTGTAAATGCACAAACAGTAATTTCTCCGCATTGCAAGTTGCAATTCTGAAATTTTTTGCTTTTTCCTGCTCCTCTTAGCATGATAAAGAAGATTCAAAGAGAGTGAGATTCCAGCTCCTTTCATTCAGTCAGTAGCTTCAATCATTTCTGGACGTTTTTCAATGGCAAAAATCAATGAATATTGTAAATGCACAAACAGTAATTTCTCCGCATTGCAAGGTGCAATTCTGAAATTTTTTGCTTTTTCCTGCTCCTCTTAGCATGATAAAGAAGATTCAAAGAGAGTGAGATGCCAGCTCCTTTCATTCAGTCAGTAGCTTCAATCATTTCTGGACGTTTTTCAATGGCAAAAATCAATGAATATTGTAAATGCACAAACAGTAATTTCTCCGCATTGCAAGATGCAATTCTGAAATTTTTTGCTTTTTCCTGCTCCTCTTAGCATGATAAAGAAGATTCAAAGAGAGTGAGATGCCAGCTCCTTTCATTCAGTCAGTAGCTTCAATCATTTCTGGACGTTTTTCAATGGCAAAAATCAATGAATATTGTAAATGCACAAACAGTAATTTCTCCGCATTGCAAGGTGCAATTCTGAAATTTTTTGCTTTTTCCTGCTCCTCTTAGCATGATAAAGAAGATTCAAAGAAAGTGAGATGCCAGCTCCTTTCATTCAGTCAGTAGCTTCAATCATTTCTGGTATATGAATAACATGATGTTTTTCAATGGCAAAAATCAATGAATATTGTAAATGCACAAACAGTAATTTCTCCGCATTGCAAGGTGCAATTCTGAAATTTTTTGCTTTTTCCTGCTCCTCTTAGCATGATAAAGAAGATTCAAAGAGAGTGAGATGCCAGCTCCTTTCATTCAGTCAGTAGCTTCAATCATTTCTGGACGTTTTTCAATGGCAAAAATCAATGAATATTGTAAATGCACAAACTGTAATTTCTCCGCATTGCAAGGTGCAATTCTGAAATTTTTTGCTTTTTCCTGCTCCTCTTAGCATGATAAAGAAGATTCAAAGAGAGTGAGATGCCAGCTCCTTTCATTCAGTCAGTAGCTTCAGTCATTTCTGGACGTTTTTCAATGGCAAAAATCAATGAATATTGTAAATGCACAAACAGTAATTTCTCCGCATTGCAAGGTGCAATTCTGAAATTTTTTGCTTTTTCCTGCTCCTCTTAGCATGATAAAGAAGATTCAAAGAGAGTGAGATGCCAGCTCCTTTCATTCAGTCAGTAGCTTCAATCATTTCTGGTATATGAATAACATGATGTTTTTCAATGGCAAAAATCAATGAATATTGTAAATGCACAAACAGTAATTTCTCCGCATTGCAAGGTGCAATTCTGACATTTTTTGCTTTTTCCTGCTCCTCTTAGCATGATAAAGAAGATTCAAAGAGAGTGAGATGCCAGCTCCTTTCATTCAGTCAGTAGCTACAATCATTTCTGGACGTTTTTCAATGGCAAAAATCAATGAATATTGTAAATGCACAAACAGTAATTTCTCCGCATTGCAAGGTGCAATTCTGAAATTTTTTGCTTTTTCCTGCTCCTCTTAGCATGATAAAGAAGATTCAAAGAGAGTGAGATGCCAGCTCCTTTCATTCAGTCAGTAGCTTCAATCATTTCTGGTATATGAATAACATGATGTTTTTCAATGGCAAAAATCAATGAATATTGTAAATGCACAAACAGTAATTTCTCCGCATTGCAAGTTGCAATTCTGAAATTTTTTGCTTTTTCCTGCTCCTCTTAGCATGATAAAGAAGATTCAAAGAGAGTGAGATTCCAGCTCCTTTCATTCAGTCAGTAGCTTCAATCATTTCTGGACGTTTTTCAATGGCAAAAATCAATGAATATTGTAAATGCACAAACAGTAATTTCTCCGCATTGCAAGGTGCAATTCTGAAATTTTTTGCTTTTTCCTGCTCCTCTTAGCATGATAAAGAAGATTCAAAGAGAGTGAGATGCCAGCTCCTTTCATTCAGTCAGTAGCTTCAGTCATTTCTGGACGTTTTTCAATGCAAAAATCAATGAATATTGTAAATGCACAAACAGTAATTTCTCCGCATTGCAAGGTGCAATTCTGAAATTTTTTGCTTTTTCCTGCTCCTCAGCATGATAAAGAAGATTCAAAGAGAGTGAGATGCCAGCTCCTTTCATTCAGTCAGTAGCTTCAATCATTTCTGGTATATGAATAACATGATGTTTTTCAATGGCAAAAATCAATGAATATTGTAAATGCACAAACAGTAATTTCTTCGCATTGCAAGGTGCAATTCTGAAATTTTTTGCTTTTTCCTGCTCCTCTTAGCATGATAAAGAAGATTCAAAGAGAGTGAGATGCCAGCTCCTTTCATTCAGTCAGTAGCTTCAATCATTTCTGGATGTTTTTCAATGGCAAAAATCAATGAATATTGTAAATGCACAAACAGTAATTTCTCCGCATTGCAAGGTGCAATTCTGAAATTTCTTGCATTTTCCTGCTCCTCTTAGCATGATAAAGAAGATTCAAAGAGAATGAGATGCCAGCTCCTTTCATTCAGTCAGTAGCTTCAATCATTTCTGGACGTTTTTCAATGGCAAAAATCAATGAATATTGTAAATGCACAAACAGTAATTTCTCCGCATTGCAAGGTGCAATTCTGAAATTTTTTGCTTTTTCCTGCTCCTCTTAGCATGATAAAGAAGATTCAAAGAGAGTGAGATGCCAGCTCCTTTCATTCAGTCAGTAGCTTCAAACATTTCTGGTATATGAATAACATGATGTTTTTCAATGGCAAAAATCAATGAATATTGTAAATGCACAAACAGTAATTTCTCCGCATTGCAAGGTGCAATTCTGAAATTTTTTGCTTTTTCCTGCTCCTCTTAGCATGATAAAGAAGATTCAAAGAGAGTGAGATGCCAGCTCCTTTCATTCAGTCAGTAGCTTCAATCATTTCTGGACGTTTTTCAATGGCAAAAATCAATGAATATTGTAAATGCACAAACAGTAATTTCTCCGCATTGCAAGGTGCAATTCTGAAATTTTTTGCTTTTTCCTGCTCCTCTTAGCATGATAAAGAAGATTCAAAGAGAGTGAGATGCCAGCTTCTTTCATTCAGTCAGTAGCTTCAAACATTTCTGGGATATGAATAACATGATGTTTTTCAATGGCAAAAATTAATGAATATTGTAAATGCACAAACAGTAATTTCTCCGCATTGCAAGGTGCAATTCTGAAATTTTTTGCTTTTTCCTGCTCCTCTTAGCATGATAAAGAAGATTCAAAGAGAGTGAGATGCCAGCTCCTTTCATTCAGTCAGTAGCTTCAATCATTTCTGGACGTTTTTCAATGGCAAAAATCAATGAATATTGTAAATGCACAAACAGTAATTTCTCCGCATTGCAAGGTGCAATTCTGAATTTTTTTGCTTTTTCCTGCTCCTCTTAGCATGATAAAGAAGATTCAAAGAGAGTGAGATGCCAGCTCCTTTCATTCAGTCAGTAGCTTCAATCATTTCTGGACGTTTTTCAATGGCAAAAATCAATGAATATTGTAAATGCACAAACAGTAATTTCTCCGCATTGCAAGGTGCAATTCTGAAATTTTTTGCTTTTTCCTGCTCCTCTTAGCATGATAAAGAAGATTCAAAGAGAGTGAGATGCCAGCTCCTTTCATTCAGTCAGTAGCTTCAATCATTTCTGGTATATGAATAACATGATGTTTTTCAATGGCAAAAATCAATGAATATTGTAAATGCACAAACAGTAATTTCTCCGCATTGCAAGTTGCAATTCTGAAATTTTTTGCTTTTTCCTGCTCCTCTTAGCATGATAAAGAAGATTCAAAGAGAGTGAGATTCCAGCTCCTTTCATTCAGTCAGTAGCTTCAAACATTTCTGGACGTTTTTCAATGGCAAAAATCAATGAATATTGTAAATGCACAAACAGTAATTTCTCCGCATTGCAAGGTGCAATTCTGAAATTTTTTGCTTTTTCCTGCTCCTCTTAGCATGATAAAGAAGATTCAAAGAGAGTGAGATGCCAGCTCCTTTCATTCAGTCAGTAGCTTCAATCATTTCTGGACGTTTTTCAATGGCAAAAATCAATGAATATTGTAAATGCACAAACAGTAATTTCTCCGCATTGCAAGATGCAATTCTGAAATTTTTTGCTTTTTCCTGCTCCTCTTAGCATGATAAAGAAGATTCAAAGAGAGTGAGATGCCAGCTCCTTTCATTCAGTCAGTAGCTTCAATCATTTCTGGACGTTTTTCAATGGCAAAAATCAATGAATATTGTAAATGCACAAACAGTAATTTCTCCGCATTGCAAGGTGCAATTCTGAAATTTTTTGCTTTTTCCTGCTCCTCTTAGCATGATAAAGAAGATTCAAAGAGAGTGAGATGCCAGCTCCTTTCATTCAGTCAGTAGCTTCAATCATTTCTGGTATATGAATAACATGATGTTTTTCAATGGCAAAAATCAATGAATATTGTAAATGCACAAACAGTAATTTCTCCGCATTGCAAGGTGCAATTCTGAAATTTTTTGCTTTTTCCTGCTCCTCTTAGCATGATAAAGAAGATTCAAAGAGAGTGAGATGCCAGCTCCTTTCATTCAGTCAGTAGCTTCAATCATTTCTGGACGTTTTTCAATGGCAAAAATCAATGAATATTGTAAATGCACAAACTGTAATTTCTCCGCATTGCAAGGTGCAATTCTGAAATTTTTTGCTTTTTCCTGCTCCTCTTAGCATGATAAAGAAGATTCAAAGAGAGTGAGATGCCAGCTCCTTTCATTCAGTCAGTAGCTTCAGTCATTTCTGGACGTTTTTCAATGGCAAAAATCAATGAATATTGTAAATGCACAAACAGTAATTTCTCCGCATTGCAAGGTGCAATTCTGAAATTTTTTGCTTTTTCCTGCTCCTCTTAGCATGATAAAGAAGATTCAAAGAGAGTGAGATGCCAGCTCCTTTCATTCAGTCAGTAGCTTCAATCATTTCTGGTATATGAATAACATGATGTTTTTCAATGGCAAAAATCAATGAATATTGTAAATGCACAAACAGTAATTTCTCCGCATTGCAAGGTGCAATTCTGACATTTTTTGCTTTTTCCTGCTCCTCTTAGCATGATAAAGAAGATTCAAAGAGAGTGAGATGCCAGCTCCTTTCATTCAGTCAGTAGCTTCAATCATTTCTGGACGTTTTTCAATGGCAAAAATCAATGAATATTGTAAATGCACAAACAGTAATTTCTCCGCATTGCAAGGTGCAATTCTGAAATTTTTTGCTTTTTCCTGCTCCTCTTAGCATGATAAAGAAGATTCAAAGAGAGTGAGATGCCAGCTCCTTTCATTCAGTCAGTAGCTTCAATCATTTCTGGTATATGAATAACATGATGTTTTTCAATGGCAAAAATCAATGAATATTGTAAATGCACAAACAGTAATTTCTCCGCATTGCAAGTTGCAATTCTGAAATTTTTTGCTTTTTCCTGCTCCTCTTAGCATGATAAAGAAGATTCAAAGAGAGTGAGATTCTAGCTCCTTTCATTCAGTCAGTAGCTTCAATCATTTCTGGACGTTTTTCAATGGCAAAAATCAATGAATATTGTAAATGCACAAACAGTAATTTCTCCGCATTGCAAGGTGCAATTCTGAAATTTTTTGCTTTTTCCTGCTCCTCTTAGCATGATAAAGAAGATTCAAAGAGAGTGAGATGCCAGCTCCTTTCATTCAGTCAGTAGCTTCTATCATTTCTGGACATTTTTCAATGGCAAAAATCAATGAATATTGTAAATGCACAAACAGTAATTTCTCCGCATTGCAAGATGCAATTCTGAAATTTTTTGCTTTTTCCTGCTCCTCTTAGCATGATAAAGAAGATTCAAAGAGAGTGAGATGCCAGCTCCTTTCATTCAGTCAGTAGCTTCAATCATTTCTGGACGTTTTTCAATGGCAAAAATCAATGAATATTGTAAATGCACAAACAGTAATTTCTCCGCATTGCAAGGTGCAATTCTGAAATTTTTTGCTTTTTCCTGCTCCTCTTAGCATGATAAAGAAGATTCAAAGAGAGTGAGATGCCAGCTCCTTTCATTCAGTCAGTAGCTTCAATCATTTCTGGTATATGAATAACATGATGTTTTTCAATGGCAAAAATCAATGAATATTGTAAATGCACAAACTGTAATTTCTCCGCATTGCAAGGTGCAATTCTGAAATTTTTTGCTTTTTCCTGCTCCTCTTAGCATGATAAAGAAGATTCAAAGAGAGTGAGATGCCAGCTCCTTTCATTCAGTCAGTAGCTTCAGTCATTTCTGGACGTTTTTCAATGGCAAAAATCAATGAATATTGTAAATGCACAAACTGTAATTTCTCCGCATTGCAAGGTGCAATTCTGAAATTTTTTGCTTTTTCCTGCTCCTCTTAGCATGATAAAGAAGATTCAAAGAGAGTGAGATGCCAGCTCCTTTCATTCAGTCAGTAGCTTCAGTCATTTCTGGACGTTTTTCAATGGCAAAAATCAATGAATATTGTAAATGCACAAACAGTAATTTCTCCGCATTGCAAGGTGCAATTCTGAAATTTTTTGCTTTTTCCTGCTCCTCTTAGCATGATAAAGAAGATTCAAAGAGAGTGAGATGCCAGCTCCTTTCATTCAGTCAGTAGCTTCAAACATTTCTGGTATAAACATTTCTGGACGTTTTTCAATGGCAAAAATCAATGAATATTGTAAATGCACAAACAGTAATATCTCCACATTGCAAGGTGCAATTCTGAAATTTTTTGCTTTTTCCTGCTAATCCTAGCATGATAAAGAAGATTCAAATAGAGTGAGATGCCAGCTCCTTTCATTCAGTCAGTAGCTTCAAACATTTCTGGACGTTTTTCAATGGCAAAATTCAATGAATATTGTAAATGCACAAACAGTAATATCTCCACATTGCCAGGTGCAATTCTGAAATTTTTTGCTTTTTCCTGCTAATCCTAGCATGATAAAGAAGATTCAAAGAGAGTGAGATGCCAGCTCCTTTCATTCAGTCAGTAGCTTCAATCATTTCTGGACGTTTTTCAATGGCAAAAATCAATGAATATTGTAAATGCACAAACAGTAATTTCTCCGCATTGCAAGGTGCAATTCTGAAATTTTTTGCTTTTTCCTGCTCCTCTTAGCATGATAAAGAAGATTCAAAGAGAGTGAGATGCCAGCTCCTTTCATTCAGTCAGTAGCTTCAATCATTTCTGGACGTTTTTCAATGGCAAAAATCAATGAATATTGTAAATGCACAAACAGTAATTTCTCCGCATTGCAAGGTGCAATTCTGAAATTTTTTGCTTTTTCCTGCTCCTCTTAGCATGATAAAGAAGATTCAAAGAGAGTGAGATGCCAGCTCCTTTCATTCAGTCAGTAGCTTCAATCATTTCTGGTATATGAATAACATGATGTTTTTCAATGGCAAAAATCAATGAATATTGTAAATGCACAAACAGTAATTTCTCCGCATTGCAAGGTGCAATTCTGAAATTTTTTGCTTTTTCCTGCTCCTCTTAGCATGATAAAGAAGATTCAAAGAGAGTGAGATGCCAGCTCCTTTCATTCAGTCAGTAGCTTCAATCATTTCTGGACGTTTTTCAATGGCAAAAATCAATGAATATTGTAAATGCACAAACAGTAATTTCTCCGCATTGCAAGATGCAATTCTGAAATTTTTTGGTTTTTCCTGCTCCTCTTAGCATGATAAAGAAGATTCAAAGAGAGTGAGATGCCAGCTCCTTTCATTCAGTCAGTAGCTTCAGTCATTTCTGGACGTTTTTCAATGGCAAAAATCAATGAATATTGTAAATGCACAAACAGTAATTTCTCCGCATTGCAAGGTGCAATTCTGAAATTTTTTGCTTTTTCCTGCTCCTCTTAGCATGATAAAGAAGATTCAAAGAGAGTGAGATGCCAGCTCCTTTCATTCAGTCAGTAGCTTCAATCATTTCTGGTATATGAATAACATGATGTTTTTCAATGGCAAAAATCAATGAATATTGTAAATGCACAAACAGTAATTTCTCCGCATTGCAAGGTGCAATTCTGACATTTTTTGCTTTTTCCTGCTCCTCTTAGCATGATAAAGAAGATTCAAAGAGAGTGAGATGCCAGCTCCTTTCATTCAGTCAGTAGCTTCAATCATTTCTGGACGTTTTTCAATGGCAAAAATCAATGAATATTGTAAATGCACAAACAGTAATTTCTCCGCATTGCAAGGTGCAATTCTGAAATTTTTTGCTTTTTCCTGCTCCTCTTAGCATGATAAAGAAGATTCAAAGAGAGTGAGATGCCAGCTCCTTTCATTCAGTCAGTAGCTTCAATCATTTCTGGTATATGAATAACATGATGTTTTTCAATGGCAAAAATCAATGAATATTGTAAATGCACAAACAGTAATTTCTCCGCATTGCAAGTTGCAATTCTGAAATTTTTTGCTTTTTCCTGCTCCTCTTAGCATGATAAAGAAGATTCAAAGAGAGTGAGATTCTAGCTCCTTTCATTCAGTCAGTAGCTTCAATCATTTCTGGACGTTTTTCAATGGCAAAAATCAATGAATATTGTAAATGCACAAACAGTAATTTCTCCGCATTGCAAGGTGCAATTCTGAAATTTTTTGCTTTTTCCTGCTCCTCTTAGCATGATAAAGAAGATTCAAAGAGAGTGAGATGCCAGCTCCTTTCATTCAGTCAGTAGCTTCTATCATTTCTGGACATTTTTCAATGGCAAAAATCAATGAATATTGTAAATGCACAAACAGTAATTTCTCCGCATTGCAAGATGCAATTCTGAAATTTTTTGCTTTTTCCTGCTCCTCTTAGCATGATAAAGAAGATTCAAAGAGAGTGAGATGCCAGCTCCTTTCATTCAGTCAGTAGCTTCAATCATTTCTGGACGTTTTTCAATGGCAAAAATCAATGAATATTGTAAATGCACAAACAGTAATTTCTCCGCATTGCAAGGTGCAATTCTGAAATTTTTTGCTTTTTCCTGCTCCTCTTAGCATGATAAAGAAGATTCAAAGAGAGTGAGATGCCAGCTCCTTTCATTCAGTCAGTAGCTTCAATCATTTCTGGTATATGAATAACATGATGTTTTTCAATGGCAAAAATCAATGAATATTGTAAATGCACAAACTGTAATTTCTCCGCATTGCAAGGTGCAATTCTGAAATTTTTTGCTTTTTCCTGCTCCTCTTAGCATGATAAAGAAGATTCAAAGAGAGTGAGATGCCAGCTCCTTTCATTCAGTCAGTAGCTTCAGTCATTTCTGGACGTTTTTCAATGGCAAAAATCAATGAATATTGTAAATGCACAAACTGTAATTTCTCCGCATTGCAAGGTGCAATTCTGAAATTTTTTGCTTTTTCCTGCTCCTCTTAGCATGATAAAGAAGATTCAAAGAGAGTGAGATGCCAGCTCCTTTCATTCAGTCAGTAGCTTCAGTCATTTCTGGACGTTTTTCAATGGCAAAAATCAATGAATATTGTAAATGCACAAACAGTAATTTCTCCGCATTGCAAGGTGCAATTCTGAAATTTTTTGCTTTTTCCTGCTCCTCTTAGCATGATAAAGAAGATTCAAAGAGAGTGAGATGCCAGCTCCTTTCATTCAGTCAGTAGCTTCAAACATTTCTGGTATAAACATTTCTGGACGTTTTTCAATGGCAAAAATCAATGAATATTGTAAATGCACAAACAGTAATATCTCCACATTGCAAGGTGCAATTCTGAAATTTTTTGCTTTTTCCTGCTAATCCTAGCATGATAAAGAAGATTCAAATAGAGTGAGATGCCAGCTCCTTTCATTCAGTCAGTAGCTTCAAACATTTCTGGACGTTTTTCAATGGCAAAATTCAATGAATATTGTAAATGCACAAACAGTAATATCTCCACATTGCCAGGTGCAATTCTGAAATTTTTTGCTTTTTCCTGCTAATCCTAGCATGATAAAGAAGATTCAAAGAGAGTGAGATGCCAGCTCCTTTCATTCAGTCAGTAGCTTCAATCATTTCTGGACGTTTTTCAATGGCAAAAATCAATGAATATTGTAAATGCACAAACAGTAATTTCTCCGCATTGCAAGGTGCAATTCTGAAATTTTTTGCTTTTTCCTGCTCCTCTTAGCATGATAAAGAAGATTCAAAGAGAGTGAGATGCCAGCTCCTTTCATTCAGTCAGTAGCTTCAATCATTTCTGGACGTTTTTCAATGGCAAAAATCAATGAATATTGTAAATGCACAAACAGTAATTTCTCCGCATTGCAAGGTGCAATTCTGAAATTTTTTGCTTTTTCCTGCTCCTCTTAGCATGATAAAGAAGATTCAAAGAGAGTGAGATGCCAGCTCCTTTCATTCAGTCAGTAGCTTCAATCATTTCTGGTATATGAATAACATGATGTTTTTCAATGGCAAAAATCAATGAATATTGTAAATGCACAAACAGTAATTTCTCCGCATTGCAAGGTGCAATTCTGAAATTTTTTGCTTTTTCCTGCTCCTCTTAGCATGATAAAGAAGATTCAAAGAGAGTGAGATGCCAGCTCCTTTCATTCAGTCAGTAGCTTCAATCATTTCTGGACGTTTTTCAATGGCAAAAATCAATGAATATTGTAAATGCACAAACAGTAATTTCTCCGCATTGCAAGATGCAATTCTGAAATTTTTTGGTTTTTCCTGCTCCTCTTAGCATGATAAAGAAGATTCAAAGAGAGTGAGATGCCAGCTCCTTTCATTCAGTCAGTAGCTTCAGTCATTTCTGGACGTTTTTCAATGGCAAAAATCAATGAATATTGTAAATGCACAAACAGTAATTTCTCCGCATTGCAAGGTGCAATTCTGAAATTTTTTGCTTTTTCCTGCTCCTCTTAGCATGATAAAGAAGATTCAAAGAGAGTGAGATGCCAGCTCCTTTCTTTCAGTCAGTAGCTTCAAACATTTCTGGTATAAACATTTCTGGACGTTTTTCAATGGCAAAAATCAATGAATATTGTAAATGCACAAACAGTAATATCTCCACATTGCAAGGTGCAATGCTGAAATTTTTTGCTTTTTCCTGCTAATCCTAGCATGATAAAGAAGATTCAAATAGAGTGAGATGCCAGCTCCTTTCATTCAGTCAGTAGCTTCAAACATTTCTGGACGTTTTTCATTGGCAAAAATCAATGAATATTGTAAATGCACAAACAGTAATATCTCCACATTGCAAGGTGCAATTCTGAAATTTTTTGCTTTTTCCTGCTAATCCTAGCATGATAAAGAAGATTCAAAGAGAGTGAGATGTCAGCTCCTTTCATTCAGTCAGTAGCTTCAAACATTTCTGGTATATGAATAACATGATGTTTTTCAATGGCAAAAATCAATGAATATTGTAAATGCACAAACAGTAATATCTCCACATTGCAAGGTGCAATTCTGAAATTTTTTGCTTTTTCCTGCTAATCCTAGCATGATAAAGAAGATTCAAAGAGAGTGAGATGCCAGCTCCTTTCATTCAGTCAGTAGCTTCAAACATTTCTGGACGTTTTTCAATGGCAAAAATCAATGAATATTGTAAATGCACAAACAGTAATATCTCCACATTGCAAGGTGCAATTCTGAAATTTTTTGCTTTTTCCTGCTACTCCTAGCATGATAAAGAAGATTCAAAGAGAGTGAGATGCCAGCTCCTTTCATTCAGTCAGTAGCTTCAATCATTTCTGGACGTTTTTCAATGGCAAAAATCAATGAATATTGTAAATGCACAAACAGTAATTTCTCCGCATTGCAAGGTGCAATTCTGAATTTTTTTGCTTTTTCCTGCTCCTCTTTGCATGGTAAAGAAGATTCAAAGAGAGTGAGATGCCAGCTCCTTTCATTCAGTCAGTAGCTTCAGTCATTTCTGGACGTTTTTCAATGGCAAAAATCAATGAATATTGTAAATGCACAAAAAGTAATTTCTCCGCATTGCAAGGTGCAATTCTGAAATTTTTTGCTTTTTCCTGCTCCTCTTAGCATGATAAAGAAGATTCAAAGAGAGTGAGATGCCAGCTCCTTTCATTCAGTCAGTAGCTTCAAACATTTCTGGTATAAACATTTCTGGACGTTTTTCAATGGCAAAAATCAATGAATATTGTAAATGCACAAACAGTAATATCTCCACATTGCAAGGTGCAATTCTGAAATTTTTTGCTTTTTCCTGCTAATCCTAGCATGATAAAGAAGATTCAAATAGAGTGAGATGCCAGCTCCTTTCATTCAGTCAGTAGCTTCAAACATTTCTGGACGTTTTTCAATGGCAAAATTCAATGAATATTGTAAATGCACAAACAGTAATATCTCCACATTGCAAGGTGCAATTCTGAAATTTTTTGCTTTTTCCTGCTAATCCTAGCATGATAAAGAAGATTCAAAGAGAGTGAGATGCCAGCTCCTTTCATTCAGTCAGTAGCTTCAATCATTTCTGGACGTTTTTCAATGGCAAAAATCAATGAATATTGTAAATGCACAAACAGTAATTTCTCCGCATTGCAAGGTGCAATTCTGAAATTTTTTGCTTTTTCCTGCTCCTCTTAGCATGATAAAGAAGATTCAAAGAGAGTGAGATGCCAGCTCCTTTCATTCAGTCAGTAGCTTCAATCATTTCTGGATGTTTTTCAATGGCAAAAATCAATGAATATTGTAAATGCACAAACAGTAATTTCTCCGCATTGCAAGGTGCAATTCTGAAATTTTTTGCTTTTTCCTGCTCCTCTTAGCATGATAAAGAAGATTCAAAGAGAGTGAGATGCCAGCTCCTTTCATTCAGTCAGTAGCTTCAATCATTTCTGGTATATGAATAACATGATGTTTTTCAATGGCAAAAATCAATGAATATTGTAAATGCACAAACAGTAATTTCTCCGCATTGCAAGGTGCAATTCTGAAATTTTTTGCTTTTTCCTGCTCCTCTTAGCATGATAAAGAAGATTCAAAGAGAGTGAGATGCCAGCTCCTTTCATTCAGTCAGTAGCTTCAATCATTTCTGGACGTTTTTCAATGGCAAAAATCAATGAATATTGTAAATGCACAAACAGTAATTTCTCCGCATTGCAAGATGCAATTCTGAAATTTTTTGCTTTTTCCTGCTCCTCTTAGCATGATAAAGAAGATTCAAAGAGAGTGAGATGCCAGCTCCTTTCATTCAGTCAGTAGCTTCAGTCATTTCTGGACGTTTTTCAATGGCAAAAATCAATGAATATTGTAAATGCACAAACAGTAATTTCTCCGCATTGCAAAGTGCAATTCTGAAATTTTTTGCTTTTTCCTGCTCCTCTTAGCATGATAAAGAAGTTTCAAAGAGAGTGAGATGCCAGCTCCTTTCATTCAGTCAGTAGCTTCAAACATTTCTGGTATAAACATTTCTGGATGTTTTTCAATGGCAAAAATCAATGAATATTGTAAATGCACAAACAGTAATATCTCCACATTGCAAGGTGCAATGCTGAAATTTTTTGCTTTTTCCTGCTAATCCTAGGATGATAAAGAAGATTCAAATAGAGTGAGATGCCAGCTCCTTTCATTCAGTCAGTAGCTTCAAACATTTCTGGACGTTTTTCAATGGCAAAAATCAATGAATATTGTAAATGCACAAACAGTAATATCTCCACATTTCAAGGTGCAATTCTGAAATTTTTTGCTTTTTCCTGCTAATCCTAGCATGATAAAGAGGATTCAAAGAGAGTGAGATGTCAGATCCTTTCATTCAGTCAGTAGCTTCAAACATTTCTGGTATATGAATAACATGATGTTTTTCAATGGCAAAAATCAATGAATATTGTAAATGCACAAACAGTAATATCTCCACATTGCAAGGTGCAATTCTGAAATTTTTTGCTTTTTCCTGCTAATCCTAGCATGATAAAGAAGATTCAAAGAGAGTGAGATGCCAGCTCCTTTCAGTCAGTAGCTTCAAACATTTCTGGACGTTTTTCAATGGCAAAAATCAATGAATATTGTAAATGCACAAACAGTAATATCTCCACATTGCAAGGTGCAATTCTGAAATTTTTTGCTTTTTCCTGCTACTCCTAGCATGATAAAGAAGATTCAAAGAGAGTGAGATGCCAGCTCCTTTCATTCAGTCAGTAGCTTCAAACATTTCTGGACGTTTTTCAATGGCAAAAATCAATGAATATTGTAAATGCACAAACAGTAATATCTCCACATTGCAAGGTGCAATTCTGAAATTTTTTGCTTTTTCCTGCTAATCCTAGCATGATAAAGAAGATTCAAAGAGAGTGAGATGCCAGCTCCTTTCATTCAGTCAGTAGCTTCAAACATTTCTGGACGTTTTTCAATGGCAAAAATCAATGAATATTGTAAATGCACAAACAGTAATTTCTCCGCATTGCAAGGTGCAATTCTGAAATTTTTTGCTTTTTCCTGCTCCTCTTAGCATGATAAAGAAGATTCAAAGAGAGTGAGATGCCAGCTCCTTTCATTCAGTCAGTAGCTTCAATCATTTCTGGTATATGAATAACATGATGTTTTTCAATGGCAAAAATCAATGAATATTGTAAATGCACAAACAGTAATTTCTCCGCATTGCAAGGTGCAATTCTGAAATTTTTTGCTTTTTCCTGCTCCTCTTAGCATGATAAAGAAGATTTAAAGAGAGTGAGATGCCAGCTCCTTTCATTCAGTCAGTAGCTTCAATCATTTCTGGACGTTTTTCAATGGCAAAAATCAATGAATATTGTAAATGCACAAACAGTAATTTCTCCGCATTGCAAGGTGCAATTCTGAAATTTTTTGCTTTTTCCTGCTCCTCTTAGCATGATAAACAAGATTCAAAGAGAGTGAGATGCCAGCTCCTTTCATTCAGTCAGTAGCTTCAATCATTTCTGGACGTTTTTCAATGGCAAAAATCAATGAATATTGTAAATGCACAAACAGTAATTTCTCCGCATTGCAAGGTGCAATTCTGAAATTTTTTGCTTTTTCCTGCTCCTCTTAGCATGATAAAGAAGATTCAAAGAGAGTGAGATGCCAGCTCCTTTCATTCAGTCAGTAGCTTCAAACATTTCTGGTATATGAATAACATGATGTTTTTCAATGGCAAAAATCAATGAATATTGTAAATGCACAAACAGTAATTTCTCCGCATTGCAAGGTGCAAGTCTGAAATTTTTTGCTTTTTCCTGCTCCTCTTAGCATGATAAAGAAGATTCAAAGAGAGTGAGATGCCAGCTACTTTCATTCAGTCAGTAGCTTCAATCATTTCTGGACGTTTTTCAATGGTAAAAATCAATGAATATTGTAAATGCACAAACAGTAATTTCTCCACATTGCAAGGTGCAATTCTGAAATTTTTTGCTTTTTCCTGCTCCTCTTAGCATGATAAAGAAGATTCAAAGAGAGTGAGATGCCAGCTCCTTTCATTCAGTCAGTAGCTTCAAACATTTCTGGTATATGAATAACATGATGTTTTTCAATGGCAAAAATCAATGAATATTGTAAATGCACAAACAGTAATTTCTCTGGATTGCAAGGTGCAATTCTGAAATTTTTTGCTTTTTCCTGCTCCTCTTAGCATGATAAAGAAGATTCAAAGAGAGTGAGATGCCAGCTACTTTCATTCAGTCAGTAGCTTCAATCATTTCTGGACGTTTTTCAATGGTAAAAATCAATGAATATTGTAAATGCACAAACAGTAATTTCTCCACATTGCAAGGTGCAATTCTGAAATTTTTTGCTTTTTCCTGCTCCTCTTAGCATGATAAAGAAGATTCAAAGAGAGTGAGATGCCAGCTCCTTTCATTCAGTCAGTAGCTTCAAACATTTCTGGTATATGAATAACATGATGTTTTTCAATGGCAAAAATCAATGAATATTGTAAATGCACAAACAGTAATTTCTCCGCATTGCAAGGTGCAATTCTGAAATTTTTTGCTTTTTCCTGCTCCACTTAGCATGATAAAGAAGATTCAAAGAGAGTGAGATGCCAGCTCCTTTCATTCAGTCAGTAGCTTCAATCATTTCTGGACGTTTTTCAATGGCAAAAATCAATGAATATTGTAAATGCACAAACAGTAATTTCTCCGCATTGCAAGGTGCAATTCTGAAATTTTTTGCTTTTTCCTGCTCCTCTTAGCATGACAAAGAAGATTCAAAGAGAGTAAGATGCCAGATCCTTTCATTCAGTCAGTAGCTTCAATCATTTCTGGATGTTTTTCAATGGCAAAAATCAATGAATATTGTAAATGCACAAACTGTAATTTCTCCGCATTGCAAGGTGCAATTCTGAAATTTTTTGCTTTTTCCTGCTCCTCTTAGCATGATAAAGAAGATTCAAAGAGAGTGAGATGCCAGCTCCTTTCATTCAGTCAGTAGCTTCAATCATTTCTGGACGTTTTTCAATGGCAAAAATCAATGAATATTGTAAATGCACAAACAGTAATTTCTCCGCATTGCAAGGTGCAATTCTGAAATTTTTTGCTTTTTCCTGCTCCTCTTAGCATGATAAAGAAGATTCAAAGAGAGTGAGATGCCAGCTCCTTTCATTCAGTCAGTACCTTCAATCATTTCTGGATGTTTTTCAATGGCAAAAATCAATGAATATTGTAAATGCACAAACAGTAATTTCTCCGCATTGCAAGGTGCAATTCTGAAATTTTTTGCTTTTTCCCGCTCCTCTTAGCATGATAAAGAAGATTCAAAGAGAGTGAGGTGCCAGCTCCTTTCATTCAGTCAGTAGCTTCAAACATTTCTGGTATATGAATAACATGATGTTTTTCAATGGCAAAAATCAATGAATATTGTAAATGCACAAACAGTAATTTCTCCGCATTGCAAGGTGCAAGTCTGAAATTTTTTGCTTTTTCCTGCTCCTCTTAGCATGATAAAGAAGATTCAAAGAGAGTGAGATGCCAGCTACTTTCATTCAGTCAGTAGCTTCAATCATTTCTGGACGTTTTTCAATGGTAAAAATCAATGAATATTGTAAATGCACAAACAGTAATTTCTCCACATTGCAAGGTGCAATTCTGAAATTTTTTGCTTTTTCCTGCTCCTCTTAGCATGATAAAGAAGATTCAAAGAGAGTGAGATGCCAGCTCCTTTCATTCAGTCAGTAGCTTCAAACATTTCTGGTATATGAATAACATGATGTTTTTCAATGGCAAAAATCAATGAATATTGTAAATGCACAAACAGTAATTTTTCCGCATTGCAAGGTGCAATTCTGAAATTTTTTGCTTTTTCCTGCTCCTCTTAGCATGATAAAGAAGATTCAAAGAGAGTGAGATGCCAGCTCCTTTCATTCAGTCAGTAGCTTCAAACATTTCTGGTATATGAATAACATGATGTTTTTCAATGGCAAAAATCAATGAATATTGTAAATGCACAAAGAGTAATTTCTCCGCATTGCAAGGTGCAATTCTGAAATTTTTTGCTTTTTCCTGCTCCTCTTAGCATGATAAAGAAGATTCAAAGAGAGTGAGATGCCAGCTCCTTTCATTCAGTCAGTAGCTTCAATCATTTCTGGACGTTTTTCAATGGCAAAAATCAATGAATATTGTAAATGCACAAACAGTAATTTCTCCGCATTGCAAGGTGCAATTCTGAAATTTTTTGCTTTTTCCTGCTCCTCTTAGCATGATAAAGAAGATTCAAAGAGAGTGAGATGCCAGCTCCTTTCATTCAGTCAGTAGCTTCAATCATTTCTGGACGTTTTTCAATGGCAAAAATCAATGAATATTGTAAATGCACAAACAGTAATTTCTCCGCATTGCAAGGTGCAATTCTGAAATTTTTTGCTTTTTCCTGCTCCTCTTAGCATGATAAAGAAGATTCAAAGAGAGTGAGATGCCAGCTCCTTTCATTCAGTCAGTAGCTTCAAACATTTCTGGTATATGAATAACATGATGTTTTTCAATGGCAAAAATCAATGAATATTGTAAATGCACAAACAGTAATTTCTCCGCATTGCAAGGTGCAATTCTGAAATTTTTTGCTTTTTCCTGCTCCTCTTAGCATGATAAAGAAGATTCAAAGAGAGTGAGATGCCAGCTCCTTTCATTCAGTCAGTAGCTTCAATCATTTCTGGACGTTTTACAATGGCAAAAATCAATGAATATTGTAAATGCACAAACAGTAATTTCTCCGCATTGCAAGGTGCAATTCTGAAATTTTTTGCTTTTTCCTGCTCCTCTTAGCATGATAAAGAAGATTCAAAGAGAGTGAGATGCCAGCTCCTTTCATTCAGTCAGTAGCTTCAATCATTTCTGGACGTTTTTCAATGGCAAAAATCAATGAATATTGTAAATGCACAAACAGTAATTTCTCCGCATTGCAAGGTGCAATTCTGAAATTTTTTGCTTTTTCCTGCTCCTCTTAGCATGACAAAGAAGATTCAAAGAGAGTAAGATGCCAGCTCCTTTCATTCAGTCAGTAGCTTCAATCATTTCTGGTATATGAATAACATGATGTTTTTCAATGGCAAAAATCAATGAATATTGTAAATGCACAAACAGAAATTTCTCTGCATTGCAAGGTGCAATTCTGAAATTTTTTGCTTTTTCCTGCTCATCTTAGCATGATAAAGAAGATTCAAAGAGAGTGAGATGCCAGCTCCTTTCATTCAGTCAGTAGCTTCAATCATTTCTGGACGTTTTTCAATGGCAAAAATCAATGAATATTGTAAATGCACAAACAGTAATTTCTCCGCATTGCAAGGTGCAATTCTGAAATTTTTTGCTTTTTCCTGCTCCTCTTAGCATGATAAAGAAGATTCAAAGAGAGTGACATGCCAGCTCCTTTCATTCAGTCAGTAGCTTCAATCATTTCTGGACGTTTTTCAATGGCAAAAATCAATGAATATTGTAAATGCACAAACAGTAATTTCTCCGCATTGCAAGGTGCAATTCTGAAATTTTTTGCTTTTTCCTGCTCCTCTTAGCATGATAAAGAAGATTCAAAGAGAGTGAGATGCCAGCTCCTTTCATTCAGTCAGTAGCTTCAAACATTTCTGGTATATGAATAACATGATGTTTTTCAATGGCAAAAATCAATGAATATTGTAAAAGCACAAACAGTAATTTCTCCGCATTGCAAGGTGCAATTCTGAAATTTTTTGCTTTTTCCTGCTCCTCTTAGCATGATAAAGAAGATTCAAAGAGAGTGAGATGCCAGCTCCTTTCATTCAGTCAGTAGCTTCAATCATTTCTGGACGTTTTTCAATGGCAAAAATCAATGAATATTGTAAATGCACAAACAGTAATTTCTCCGCATTGCAAGGTGCAATTCTGAAATTTTTTGCTTTTTCCTGCTCCTCTTAGCATGATAAAGAAGATTCAAAGAGAGTGAGATGCCAGCTCCTTTCATTCAGTCAGTAGCTTCAATCATTTCTGGTATATGAATAACATGATGTTTTTCAATGGCAAAAATCAATGAATATTGTAAATGCACAAACAGTAATTTCTCCGCATTGCAAGTTGCAATTCTGAAATTTTTTGCTTTTTCCTGCTCCTCTTAGCATGATAAAGAAGATTCAAAGAGAGTGAGATGCCAGCTCCTTTCATTCAGTCAGTAGCTTCAATCATTTCTGGACGTTTTTCAATGGCAAAAATCAATGAATATTGTAAATGCACAAACAGTAATTTCTCCGCATTGCAAGGTGCAATTCTGAAATTTTTTGCTTTTTCCTGCTCCTCTTAGCATGATAAAGAAGATTCAAAGAGAGTGAGATGCCAGCTCCTTTCATTCAGTCAGTAGCTTCAATCATTTCTGGACGTTTTTCAATGGCAAAAATCAATGAATATTGTAAATGCACAAACAGTAATTTCTCCGCATTGCAAGGTGCAATTCTGAAATTTTTTGCTTTTTCCTGCTCCTCTTAGCATGATAAAGAAGATTCAAAGAGAGTGAGATGCCAGCTCCTTTCATTCAGTCAGTAGCTTCAAACATTTCTGGTATATGAATAACATGATGTTTTTCAACGGCAAAAATCAATGAATATTGTAAAAGCACAAACAGTAATTTCTCCGCATTGCAAGGTGCAATTCTGAAATTTTTTGCTTTTTCCTGCTCCTCTTAGCATGATAAAGAAGATTCAAAGAGAGTGAGATGCCAGCTCCTTTCATTCAGTCAGTAGCTTCAATCATTTCTGGACGTTTTTCAATGGCAAAAATCAATGAATATTGTAAATGCACAAACAGTAATTTCTCCGCATTGCAAGGTGCAATTCTGAAATTTTTTGCTTTTTCCTGCTCCTCTTAGCATGATAAAGAAGATTCAAAGAGAGTGAGATGCCAGCTCCTTTCATTCAGTCAGTAGCTTCAATCATTTCTGGACGTTTTTCAATGGCAAAAATCAATGAATATTGTAAATGCACAAACAGTAATTTCTCCGCATTGCAAGGTGCAATTCTGAAATTTTTTGCTTTTTCCTGCTCCTCTTAGCATGATAAAGAAGATTCAAAGAGAGTGAGATGCCAGCTCCTTTCATTCAGTCAGTAGCTTCAAACATTTCTGGTATATGAATAACATGATGTTTTTCAATGGCAAAAATCAATGAATATTGTAAAAGCACAAACAGTAATTTCTCCGCATTGCAAGGTGCAATTCTGAAATTTTTTGCTTTTTCCTGCTCCTCTTAGCCTGATAAAGAAGATTCAAAGAGAGTGAGATGCCAGCTCCTTTCATTCAGTCAGTAGCTTCAATCATTTCTGGACGTTTTTCAATGGCAAAAATCAATGAATATTGTAAATGCACAAACAGTAATTTCTCCGCATTGCAAGGTGCAATTCTGAAATTTTTTGCTTTTTCCTGCTCCTCTTAGCATGATAAAGAAGATTCAAAGAGAGTGAGATGCCAGCTCCTTTCATTCAGTCAGTAGCTTCAATCATTTCTGGTATATGAATAACATGATGTTTTTCAATGGCAAAAATCAATGAATATTGTAAATGCACAAACAGTAATTTCTCCGCATTGCAAGTTGCAATTCTGAAATTTTTTGCTTTTTCCTGCTCCTCTTAGCATGATAAAGAAGATTCAAAGAGAGTGAGATGCCAGCTCCTTTCATTCAGTCAGTAGCTTCAATCATTTCTGGACGTTTTTCAATGGCAAAAATGAATGAATATTGTAAATGCACAAACAGTAATTTCTCCGCATTGCAAGGTGCAATTCTGAAATTTTTTGCTTTTTCCTGCTCCTCTTAGCATGATAAAGATGATTCAAAGAGAGTGAGATGCCAGCTCCATTCATTCAGTCAGTAGATTCAATCATTTCTGGACGTTTTTCAATGGCAAAAATCAATGAATATTGTAAATGCACAAACAGTAATTTCTCCGCATTGCAAGGTGCAATTCTGAAATTTTTTGCTTTTTCCTGCTCCTCTTTGCATGATAAAGAAGATTCAAAGAGAGTGAGATGCCAGCTCCTTTCATTCAGTCAGTAGCTTCAAACATTTCTGGTATATGAATAACATGATGTTTTTCAATGGCAAAAATCAATGAATATTGTAAAAGCACAAACAGTAATTTCTCCGCATTGCAAGGTGCAATTCTGAAATTTTTTGCTTTTTCCTGCTCCTCTTAGCATGATAAAGAAGATTCAAAGAGAGTGAGATGCCAGCTCCTTTCATTCAGTCAGTAGCTTCAATCATTTCTGGACGTTTTTCAATGGCAAAAATCAATGAATATTGTAAATGCACAAACAGTAATTTCTCCGCATTGCAAGGTGCAATTCTGAAATTTTTTGCTTTTTCCTGCTCCTCTTAGCATGATAAAGAAGATTCAAAGAGAGTGAGATGCCAGCTCCTTTCATTCAGTCAGTAGCTTCAATCATTTCTGGTATATGAATAACATGATGTTTTTCAATGGCAAAAATCAATGAATATTGTAAATGCACAAACAGTAATTTCTCCACATTGCAAGGTGCAATTCTGAAATTTTTTGCTTTTTCCTGCTCCTCTTAGCATGATAAAGAAGATTCAAAGAGAGTGAGATGCCAGCTCCTTTCATTCAGTCAGTAGCTTCAATCATTTCTGGACGTTTTTCAATGGCAAAAATCAATGAATATTGTAAATGCACAAACAGTAATTTCTCCGCATTGCAAGGTGCAATTCTGAAATTTTTTGCTTTTTCCTGCTCCTCTTAGCATGATAAAGAAGATTCAAAGAGAGCGAGATGCCAGCTCCTTTCATTCAGTCAGTAGCTTCAATCATTTCTGGTATATGAATAACATGATGTTTTTCAATGGCAAAAATCAATGAATATTGTAAATGCACAAACAGTAATTTCTCCGCATTGCAAGGTGCAATTCTGAAATTTTTTGCTTTTTCCTGCTCCTCTTAGCATGATAAAGAAGATTCAAAGAGAGTGAGATGCCAGCTCCTTTCATTCATTCAGTAGCTTCAATCATTTCTGGACGTTTTTCAATGGCAAAAATCAATGAATATTGTAAATGCACAAACAGTAATTTCTCCGCATTGCAAGGTGCAATTCTGAAATTTTTTGCTTTTTCCTGCTCCTCTTAGCATGATAAAGAAGATTCAAAGAGAGTGAGATGCCAGCTCTTTTCATTCAGTCAGTAGCTTCAATCATTTCTGGACGTTTTTCAATGGCAAAAATCAATGAATATTGTAAATGCACAAACAGTAATTTCTCCGCATTGCAAGGTGCAATTCTGAAATTTTTTGCTTTTTCCTGCTCCTCTTAGCATGATAAAGAAGATTCAAAGAGAGTGAGATGCCAGCTCCTTTCATTCAGTCAGTAGCTTCAATCATTTCTGGTATATGAATAACATGATGTTTTTCAATGGCAAAAATCAATGAATATTGTAAATGAACAAACAGTAATATCTCCACATTGCACAGTGCAATTCTGAAATTTTTAGCTTTTTCCTGTTAATCCTAGCATGATAAAGAAGATTCAAAGAGAGTGAGATGCCAGCTCCTTTCATTCAGTCAGTAGCTTCAAACATTTCTGGTATATGAAAAACATGTTTTTCAATGGCAAAAATCAATGAATATTGTAAATGCACAAACAGTAATATCTCCACATTGCAAGGTGCAATTCTGAAATTTTTAGCTTTTTCCTGTTAATCCCAGCATGATAAAGAAGATTCAAAGAGAGTGAGATGCCAGCTCCTTTCATTCAGTCAGTAGCTTCAAACATTTCTGGTATATGAAAAACATGTTTTTCAATGGCAAAAATCAATGAATATTGTAAATGCACAAACAGTAATATCTCCACATTGCAAGGTGCAATTCTGAAATTTTTTGCTTTTTCCTGCTAATCCTAGCATGATAAAGAAGATTCAAAGAGAGTGAGATGCCAGCTCCTTTCATTCAGTCAGTAGCTTCAAACATTTCTGGTATATGAAAAACATGTTTTTCAATGGCAAAAATCAATGAATATTGTAAATGCACAAACAGTAATATCTCCACATTGCACGGTGCAATTCTGAAATTTTTAGCTTTTTCCTGTTAATCCTAGCATGATAAAGAAGATTCAAAGAGAGTGAGATGCCAGCTCCTTTCATTCAGTCAGTAGCTTCAAACATTTCTGGTATATGAAAAACATGTTTTTCAATGGCAAAAATCAATGAATATTGTAAATGCACAAACAGTAATATCTCCACATTGCAAGGTGCAATTCTGAAATTTTTTGCTTTTTCCTGCTAATCCTAGCATGATAAAGAAGATTCAAAGAGAGTGAGATGCCAGCTCCTTTCATTCAGTCAGTAGCTTCAAACATTTCTGGTATATGAAAAACATGTTTTTCAATGGCAAAAATCAATGAATATTGTAAATGCACAAACAGTAATATCTCCACATTGCACGGTGCAATTCTGAAATTTTTAGCTTTTTCCTGTTAATCCTAGCATGATAAAGAAGATTCAAAGAGAGTGAGATGCCAGCTCCTTTCATTCAGTCAGTAGCTTCAAACATTTCTGGTATATGAAAAACATGTTTTTCAATGGCAAAAATCAATGAATATTGTAAATGCACAAACAGTAATATCTCCACATTGCACGGTGCAATTCTGAAATTTTTTGCTTTTTCCTGTTAATCCTAGCATGATAAAGAAGATTCAAAGAGAGTGAGATGCCAGCTCCTTTCATTCAGTCAGTAGCTTCAAACATTTCTGGTATATGAAAAACATGTTTTTCAATGGCAAAAATCAATGAATATTGTAAATGCACAAACAGTAATATCTCCACATTGCAAGGTGCAATTCTGAAATTTTTTGCTTTTTCCTGCTAATCCTAGCATGATAAAGAAGATTCAAAGAGAGTGAGATGCCAGCTCCTTTCATTCAGTCAGTAGCTTCAAACATTTCTGGTATATGAAAAACATGTTTTTCAATGGCAAAAATCAATGAATATTGTAAATGCACAAACAGTAATATCTCCACATTGCATGGTGCAATTCTGAAATTTTTAGCTTTTTCCTGTTAATCCTAGCATGATAAAGAAGATTCAAAGAGTGAGATGCCAGCTCCTTTCATTCAGTCAGTAGCTTCAAACATTTCTGGTATATGAAAAACATGTTTTTCAATGGCAAAAATCAATGAATATTGTAAATGCACAAACAGTAATATCTCCACATTGCAAGGTGCAATTCTGAAATTTTTTGCTTTTTCCTGCTAATCCTAGCATGATAAAGAAGATTCAAAGAGAGTGAGATGCCAGCTCCTTTCATTCAGTCAGTAGCTTCAAACATTTCTGGTATATGAAAAACATGTTTTTCAATGGCAAAAATCAATGAATATTGTAAATGCACAAACAGTAATATCTCCACATTGCACGGTGCAATTCTGAAATTTTTAGCTTTTTCCTGTTAATCCTAGCATGACAAAGAAGATTCAAAGAGAGTGAGATGCCAGCTCCTTTCATTCAGTCAGTAGCTTCAAACATTTCTGGTATATGAAAAACATGTTTTTCAATGGCAAAAATCAATGAATATTGTAAATGCACAAACAGTAATATCTCCACATTGCAAGGTGCAATTCTGAAATTTTTTGCTTTTTCCTGTTAATCCTAGCATGATAAAGAAGATTCAAAGAGAGTGAGATGCCAGCTCCTTTCATTCAGTCAGTAGCTTCAAACATTTCTGGTATATGAAAAACATGTTTTTCAATGGCAAAAATCAATGAATATTGTAAATGCACAAACAGTAATATCTCCACATTGCAAGGTGCAATTCTGAAATTTTTTGCTTTTTCCTGCTAATCCTAGCATGATAAAGAAGATTCAAAGAGAGTGAGATGCCAGCTCCTTTCATTCAGTCAGTAGCTTCAAACATTTCTGGTATATGAAAAACATGTTTTTCAATGGCAAAAATCAATGAATATTGTAAATGCCCAAACAGTAATATCTCCACATTGCACGGTGCAATTCTAAAATTTTTAGCTTTTTCCTGTTAATCCTAGCATGATAAAGAAGATTCAAAGAGAGTGAGATGCCAGCTCCTTTCATTCAGTCAGTAGCTTCAAACATTTCTGGTATATGAAAAACATGTTTTTCAATGGCAAAAATCAATGAATATTGTAAATGCACAAACAGTAATATCTCCACATTGCAAGGTGCAATTCTGAAATTTTTTGCTTTTTCCTGCTAATCCTAGCATGATAAAGAAGATTCAAAGAGAGTGAGATGCCAGCTCCTTTCATTCAGTCAGTAGCTTCAAACATTTCTGGTATATGAAAAACATGTTTTTCAATGGCAAAAATCAATGAATATTGTAAATGCACAAACAGTAATATCTCCACATTGCACGGTGCAATTCTGAAATTTTTAGCTTTTTCCTGTTAATCCTAGCATGATAAAGATTCAAAGAGAGTGAGATGCCAGCTCCTTTCATTCAGTCAGTAGCTTCAAACATTTCTGGTATATGAAAAACATGTTTTTCAATGGCAAAAATCAATGAATATTGTAAATGCACAAACAGTAATATCTCCACATTGCAAGGTGCAATTCTGAAATTTTTTGCTTTTTCCTGTTAATCCTAGCATGATAAAGAAGATTCAAAGAGAGTGAGATGCCAGCTCCTTTCATTCAGTCAGTAGCTTCAAACATTTCTGGTATATGAAAAACATGTTTTTCAATGGCAAAAATCAATGAATATTGTAAATGCACAAACAGTAATATCTCCACATTGCACGGTGCAATTCTGAAATTTTTAGCTTTTTCCTGTTAATCCTAGCATGATAAAGAAGATTCAAAGAGAGTGAGATGCCAGCTCCTTTCATTCAGTCAGTAGCTTCAAACATTTCTGGTATATGAAAAACATGTTTTTCAATGGCAAAAATCAATGAATATTGTAAATGCACAAACAGTAATATCTCCACATTGCAAGGTGCAATTCTGAAATTTTTTGCTTTTTCCTGCTAATCCTAGCATGATAAAGAAGATTCAAAGAGAGTGAGATGCCAGCTCCTTTCATTCAGTCAGTAGCTTCAAACATTTCTGGTATATGAAAAACATGTTTTTCAATGGCAAAAATCAATGAATATTGTAAATGCACAAACAGTAATATCTCCACATTGCACGGTGCAATTCTGAAATTTTTAGCTTTTTCCTGTTAATCCTAGCATGATAAAGAAGATTCAAAGAGAGTGAGATGCCAGCTCCTTTCATTCAGTCATTAGCTTCAAACATTTCTGGTATATGAAAAACATGTTTTTCAATGGCAAAAATCAATGAATATTGTAAATGCACAAACAGTAATATCTCCACATTGCACGGTGCAATTCTGAAATTTTTAGCTTTTTCCTGTTAATCCTAGCATGATAAAGAAGATTCAAAGAGAGTGAGATGCCAGCTCCTTTCATTCAGTCAGTAGCTTCAAACATTTCTGGTATATGAAAAACATGTTTTTCAATGGCAAAAATCAATGAATATTGTAAATGCACAAACAGTAATATCTCCACATTGCAAGGTGCAATTCTGAAATTTTTTGCTTTTTCCTGTTAATCCTAGCATGATAAAGAAGATTCAAAGAGAGTGAGATGCCAGCTCCTTTCATTCAGTCAGTAGCTTCAAACATTTCTGGTATATGAAAAACATGTTTTTCAATGGCAAAAATCAATGAATATTGTAAATGCACAAACAGTAATATCTCCACATTGCAAGGTGCAGTTCTGAAATTTTTTGCTTTTTCCTGCTAATCCTAGCATGATAAAGAAGAATCAAAGAGAGTGAGATGCCAGCTCCTTTCATTCAGTCAGTAGCTTCAAACATTTCTGGTATATGAAAAACATGTTTTTCAATGGCAAAAATCAATGAATATTGTAAATGCACAAACAGTAATATCTCCACATTGCACGGTGCAATTCTGAAATTTTTAGCTTTTTCCTGTTAATCCTAGCATGATAAAGAAGATTCAAAGAGAGTGAGATGCCAGCTCCTTTCATTAAGTCAGTAGCTTCAAACATTTCTGGTATATGAAAAACATGTTTTTCAATGGCAAAAATCAATGAATATTGTAAATGCACAAACAGTAATATCTCCACATTGCAAGGTGCAATTCTGAAATTTTTTGCTTTTTCCTGCTAATCCTAGCATGATAAAGAAGATTCAAAGAGAGTGAGATGCCAGCTCCTTTCATTCAGTCAGTAGCTTCAAACATTTCTGGTATATGAAAAACATGTTTTTCAATGGCAAAAATCAATGAATATTGTAAATGCACAAACAGTAATATCTCCACATTGCACGGTGCAATTCTGAAATTTTTAGCTTTTTCCTGTTAATCCTAGCATGATAAAGAAGATTCAAAGAGAGTGAGATGCCAGCTCCTTTCATTCAGTCAGTAGCTTCAAACATTTCTGGTATATGAAAAACGTTTTTCAATGGCAAAAATCAATGAATATTGTAAATGCACAAACAGTAATATCTCCACATTGCACGGTGCAATTCTGAAATTTTTAGCTTTTTCCTGTTAATCCTAGCATGATAAAGAAGATTCAAAGAGAGTGAGATGCCAGCTCCTTTCATTCAGTCAGTAGCTTCAAACATTTCTGGTATATGAAAAACGTTTTTCAATGGCAAAAATCAATGAATATTGTAAATGCACAAACAGTAATATCTCCACATTGCACGGTGCAATTCTGAAATTTTTAGCTTTTTCCTGTTAATCCTAGCATGATAAAGAAGATTCAAAGAGAGTGAGATGCCAGCTCCTTTCATTCAGTCAGTAGCTTCAAACATTTCTGGTATATGAAAAACATGTTTTTCAATGGCAAAAATCAATGAATATTGTAAATGCACAAACAGTAATATCTCCACATTGCAAGGTGCAATTCTGAAATTTTTTGCTTTTTCCTGCTAATCCTAGCATGATAAAGAAGATTCAAAGAGAGTGAGATGCCAGCTCCTTTCATTCAGTCAGTAGCTTCAAACATTTCTGGTATATGAAAAACATGTTTTTCAATGGCAAAAATCAATGAATATTGTAAATGCACAAACAGTAATATCTCCACATTGCACGGTGCAATTCTGAAATTTTTAGCTTTTTCCTGTTAATCCTAGCATGATAAAGAAGATTCAAAGAGAGTGAGATGCCAGCTCCTTTCATTCAGTCAGTAGCTTCAAACATTTCTGGTATATGAAAAACATGTTTTTCAATGGCAAAAATCAATGAATATTGTAAATGCACAAACAGTAATATCTCCACATTGCAAGGTGCAATTCTGAAATTTTTTGCTTTTTCCTGTTAATCCTAGCATGATAAAGAAGATTCAAAGAGAGTGAGATGCCAGCTCCTTTCATTCAGTCAGTAGCTTCAAACATTTCTGGTATATGAAAAACATGTTTTTCAATGGCAAAAATCAATGAATATTGTAAATGCACAAACAGTAATATCTCCACATTGCACGGTGCAATTCTGAAATTTTTAGCTTTTTCCTGTTAATCCTAGCATGATAAAGAAGATTCAAAGAGAGTGAGATGCCAGCTCCTTTCATTCAGTCAGTAGCTTCAAACATTTCTGGTATATGAAAAACATGTTTTTCAATGGCAAAAATCAATGAATATTGTAAATGCACAAACAGTAATATCTCCACATTGCAAGGTGCAATTCTGAAATTTTTTGCTTTTTCCTGCTAATCCTAGCATGATAAAGAAGATTCAAAGAGAGGGAGATGCCAGCTCCTTTCATTCAGTCAGTAGCTTCAAACATTTCTGGTATATGAAAAACATGTTTTTCAATGGCAAAAATCAATGAATATTGTAAATGCACAAACAGTAATATCTCCACATTGCACAGTGCAATTCTGAAATTTTTAGCTTTTTCCTGTTAATCCTAGCATGATAAAGAAGATTCAAAGAGAGTGAGATGCCAGCTCCTTTCATTCAGTCAGTAGCTTCAAACATTTCTGGTATATGAAAAACATGTTTTTCAATGGCAAAAATCAATGAATATTGTAAATGCACAAACAGTAATATCTCCACATTGCAAGGTGCAATTCTGAAATTTTTTGCTTTTTCCTGTTAATCCTAGCATGATAAAGAAGATTCAAAGAGAGTGAGATGCCAGCTCCTTTCATTCAGTCAGTAGCTTCAAACATTTCTGGTATATGAAAAACATGTTTTTCAATGGCAAAAATCAATGAATATTGTAAATGCACAAACAGTAATATCTCCACATTGCAAGGTGCAATTCTGAAATTTTTTGCTTTTTCCTGTTAATCCTAGCATGATAAAGAAGATTCAAAGAGAGTGAGATGCCAGCTCCTTTCATTCAGTCAGTAGCTTCAAACATTTCTGGTATATGAAAAACATGTTTTTCAATGGCAAAAATCAATGAATATTGTAAATGCACAAACAGTAATATCTCCACATTGCAAGGTGCAATTCTGAAATTTTTTGCTTTTTCCTGTTAATCCTAGCATGATAAAGAAGATTCAAAGAGAGTGAGATGCCAGCTCCTTTCATTCAGTCAGTAGCTTCAAACATTTCTGGTATATGAAAAACATGTTTTTCAATGGCAAAAATCAATGAATATTGTAAATGCACAAACAGTAATATCTCCACATTGCAAGGTGCAATTCTGAAATTTTTTGCTTTTTCCTGTTAATCCTAGCATGATAAAGAAGATTCAAAGAGAGTGAGATGCCAGCTCCTTTCATTCAGTCAGTAGCTTCAAACATTTCTGGTATATGAAAAACATGTTTTTCAATGGCAAAAATCAATGAATATTGTAAATGCACAAACAGTAATATCTCCACATTGCAAGGTGCAATTCTGAAATTTTTTGCTTTTTCCTGCTAATCCTAGCATGATAAAGAAGAATCAAAGAGAGTGAGATGCCAGCTCCTTTCATTCAGTCAGTAGCTTCAAACATTTCTGGTATATGAAAAACATGTTTTTCAATGGCAAAAATCAATGAATATTGTAAATGCACAAACAGTAATATCTCCACATTGCACGGTGCAATTCTGAAATTTTTAGCTTTTTCCTGTTAATCCTAGCATGATAAAGAAGATTCAAAGAGAGTGAGATGCCAGCTCCTTTCATTCAGTCAGTAGCTACAAAAATTTCTGGTATATGAAAAACATGTTTTTCAATGGCAAAAATCAATGAATATTGTAAATGCACAAACAGTAATATCTCCACATTGCAAGGTGCAATTCTGAAATTTTTTGCTTTTTCCTGCTAATCCTAGCATGATAAAGAAGATTCAAAGAGAGTGAGATGCCAGCTCCTTTCATTCAGTCAGTAGCTTCAAACATTTCTGGTATATGAAAAACATGTTTTTCAATGGCAAAAATCAATGAATATTGTAAATGCACAAACAGTAATATCTCCACATTGCACGGTGCAATTCTGAAATTTTTAGCTTTTTCCTGTTAATCCTAGCATGATAAAGAAGATTCAAAGAGAGTGAGATGCCAGCTCCTTTCATTGTCAGTAGCTTCAAACATTTCTGGTATATGAAAAACGTTTTTCAATGGCAAAAATCAATGAATATTGTAAATGCACAAACAGTAATATCTCCACATTGCAAGGTGCAATTCTGAAATTTTTTGCTTTTTCCTGTTAATCCTAGCATGATAAAGAAGATTCAAAGAGAGTGAGATGCCAGCTCCTTTCATTCAGTCAGTAGCTTCAAACATTTCTGGTATATGAAAAACATGTTTTTCAATGGCAAAAATCAATGAATATTGTAAATGCACAAACAGTAATATCTCCACATTGCACGGTGCAATTCTGAAATTTTTAGCTTTTTCCTGTTAATCCTAGCATGATAAAGAAGATTCAAAGAGAGTGAGATGCCAGCTCCTTTCATTCAGTCAGTAGCTTCAAACATTTCTGGTATATGAAAAACATGTTTTTCAATGGCAAAAATCAATGAATATTGTAAATGCACAAACAGTAATATCTCCACATTGCAAGGTGCAATTCTGAAATTTTTTGCTTTTTCCTGCTAATCCTAGCATGATAAAGAAGATTCAAAGAGAGGGAGATGCCAGCTCCTTTCATTCAGTCAGTAGCTTCAAACATTTCTGGTATATGAAAAACATGTTTTTCAATGGCAAAAATCAATGAATATTGTAAATGCACAAACAGTAATATCTCCACATTGCACAGTGCAATTCTGAAATTTTTAGCTTTTTCCTGTTAATCCTAGCATGATAAAGAAGATTCAAAGAGAGTGAGATGCCAGCTCCTTTCATTCAGTCAGTAGCTTCAAACATTTCTGGTATATGAAAAACATGTTTTTCAATGGCAAAAATCAATGAATATTGTAAATGCACAAACAGTAATATCTCCACATTGCAAGGTGCAATTCTGAAATTTTTTGCTTTTTCCTGTTAATCCTAGCATGATAAAGAAGATTCAAAGAGAGTGAGATGCCAGCTCCTTTCATTCAGTCAGTAGCTTCAAACATTTCTGGTATATGAAAAACATGTTTTTCAATGGCAAAAATCAATGAATATTGTAAATGCACAAACAGTAATATCTCCACATTGCAAGGTGCAATTCTGAAATTTTTTGCTTTTTCCTGTTAATCCTAGCATGATAAAGAAGATTCAAAGAGAGTGAGATGCCAGCTCCTTTCATTCAGTCAGTAGCTTCAAACATTTCTGGTATATGAAAAACATGTTTTTCAATGGCAAAAATCAATGAATATTGTAAATGCACACACAGTAATATCTCCACATTGCAAGGTGCAATTCTGAAATTTTTTGCTTTTTCCTGTTAATCCTAGCATGATAAAGAAGATTCAAAGAGAGTGAGATGCCAGCTCCTTTCATTCAGTCAGTAGCTTCAAACATTTCTGGTATATGAAAAACATGTTTTTCAATGGCAAAAATCAATGAATATTGTAAATGCACAAACAGTAATATCTCCACATTGCAAGGTGCAATTCTGAAATTTTTTGCTTTTTCCTGTTAATCCTAGCATGATAAAGAAGATTCAAAGAGAGTGAGATGCCAGCTCCTTTCATTCAGTCAGTAGCTTCAAACATTTCTGGTATATGAAAAACATGTTTTTCAATGGCAAAAATCAATGAATATTGTAAATGCACAAACAGTAATATCTCCACATTGCAAGGTGCAATTCTGAAATTTTTTGCTTTTTCCTGCTAATCCTAGCATGATAAAGAAGAATCAAAGAGAGTGAGATGCCAGCTCCTTTCATTCAGTCAGTAGCTTCAAACATTTCTGGTATATGAAAAACATGTTTTTCAATGGCAAAAATCAATGAATATTGTAAATGCACAAACAGTAATATCTCCACATTGCACGGTGCAATTCTGAAATTTTTAGCTTTTTCCTGTTAATCCTAGCATGATAAAGAAGATTCAAAGAGAGTGAGATGCCAGCTCCTTTCATTCAGTCAGTAGCTACAAAAATTTCTGGTATATGAAAAACATGTTTTTCAATGGCAAAAATCAATGAATATTGTAAATGCACAAACAGTAATATCTCCACATTGCAAGGTGCAATTCTGAAATTTTTTGCTTTTTCCTGCTAATCCTAGCATGATAAAGAAGATTCAAAGAGAGTGAGATGCCAGCTCCTTTCATTCAGTCAGTAGCTTCAAACATTTCTGGTATATGAAAAACATGTTTTTCAATGGCAAAAATCAATGAATATTGTAAATGCACAAACAGTAATATCTCCACATTGCACGGTGCAATTCTGAAATTTTTAGCTTTTTCCTGTTAATCCTAGCATGATAAAGAAGATTCAAAGAGAGTGAGATGCCAGCTCCTTTCATTGTCAGTAGCTTCAAACATTTCTGGTATATGAAAAACGTTTTTCAATGGCAAAAATCAATGAATATTGTAAATGCACAAACAGTAATATCTCCACATTGCAAGGTGCAATTCTGAAATTTTTTGCTTTTTCCTGTTAATCCTAGCATGATAAAGAAGATTCAAAGAGAGTGAGATGCCAGCTCCTTTCATTCAGTCAGTAGCTTCAAACATTTCTGGTATATGAAAAACATGTTTTTCAATGGCAAAAATCAATGAATATTGTAAATGCACAAACAGTAATATCTCCACATTGCACGGTGCAATTCTGAAATTTTTAGCTTTTTCCTGTTAATCCTAGCATGATAAAGAAGATTCAAAGAGAGTGAGATGCCAGCTCCTTTCATTCAGTCAGTAGCTTCAAACATTTCTGGTATATGAAAAACATGTTTTTCAATGGCAAAAATCAATGAATATTGTAAATGCACAAACAGTAATATCTCCACATTGCAAGGTGCAATTCTGAAATTTTTTGCTTTTTCCTGCTAATCCTAGCATGATAAAGAAGATTCAAAGAGAGGGAGATGCCAGCTCCTTTCATTCAGTCAGTAGCTTCAAACATTTCTGGTATATGAAAAACATGTTTTTCAATGGCAAAAATCAATGAATATTGTAAATGCACAAACAGTAATATCTCCACATTGCACAGTGCAATTCTGAAATTTTTAGCTTTTTCCTGTTAATCCTAGCATGATAAAGAAGATTCAAAGAGAGTGAGATGCCAGCTCCTTTCATTCAGTCAGTAGCTTCAAACATTTCTGGTATATGAAAAACATGTTTTTCAATGGCAAAAATCAATGAATATTGTAAATGCACAAACAGTAATATCTCCACATTGCAAGGTGCAATTCTGAAATTTTTTGCTTTTTCCTGTTAATCCTAGCATGATAAAGAAGATTCAAAGAGAGTGAGATGCCAGCTCCTTTCATTCAGTCAGTAGCTTCAAACATTTCTGGTATATGAAAAACATGTTTTTCAATGGCAAAAATCAATGAATATTGTAAATGCACAAACAGTAATATCTCCACATTGCAAGGTGCAATTCTGAAATTTTTTGCTTTTTCCTGTTAATCCTAGCATGATAAAGAAGATTCAAAGAGAGTGAGATGCCAGCTCCTTTCATTCAGTCAGTAGCTTCAAACATTTCTGGTATATGAAAAACATGTTTTTCAATGGCAAAAATCAATGAATATTGTAAATGCACACACAGTAATATCTCCACATTGCAAGGTGCAATTCTGAAATTTTTTGCTTTTTCCTGTTAATCCTAGCATGATAAAGAAGATTCAAAGAGAGTGAGATGCCAGCTCCTTTCATTCAGTCAGTAGCTTCAAACATTTCTGGTATATGAAAAACATGTTTTTCAATGGCAAAAATCAATGAATATTGTAAATGCACAAACAGTAATATCTCCACATTGCAAGGTGCAATTCTGAAATTTTTTGCTTTTTCCTGTTAATCCTAGCATGATAAAGAAGATTCAAAGAGAGTGAGATGCCAGCTCCTTTCATTCAGTCAGTAGCTTCAAACATTTCTGGTATATGAAAAACATGTTTTTCAATGGCAAAAATCAATGAATATTGTAAATGCACAAACAGTAATATCTCCACATTGCAAGGTGCAATTCTGAAATTTTTTGCTTTTTCCTGCTAATCCTAGCATGATAAAGAAGAATCAAAGAGAGTGAGATGCCAGCTCCTTTCATTCAGTCAGTAGCTTCAAACATTTCTGGTATATGAAAAACATGTTTTTCAATGGCAAAAATCAATGAATATTGTAAATGCACAAACAGTAATATCTCCACATTGCACGGTGCAATTCTGAAATTTTTAGCTTTTTCCTGTTAATCCTAGCATGATAAAGAAGATTCAAAGAGAGTGAGATGCCAGCTCCTTTCATTCAGTCAGTAGCTACAAAAATTTCTGGTATATGAAAAACATGTTTTTCAATGGCAAAAATCAATGAATATTGTAAATGCACAAACAGTAATATCTCCACATTGCAAGGTGCAATTCTGAAATTTTTTGCTTTTTCCTGCTAATCCTAGCATGATAAAGAAGATTCAAAGAGAGTGAGATGCCAGCTCCTTTCATTCAGTCAGTAGCTTCAAACATTTCTGGTATATGAAAAACATGTTTTTCAATGGCAAAAATCAATGAATATTGTAAATGCACAAACAGTAATATCTCCACATTGCACGGTGCAATTCTGAAATTTTTAGCTTTTTCCTGTTAATCCTAGCATGATAAAGAAGATTCAAAGAGAGTGAGATGCCAGCTCCTTTCATTGTCAGTAGCTTCAAACATTTCTGGTATATGAAAAACGTTTTTCAATGGCAAAAATCAATGAATATTGTAAATGCACAAACAGTAATATCTCCACATTGCAAGGTGCAATTCTGAAATTTTTTGCTTTTTCCTGTTAATCCTAGCATGATAAAGAAGATTCAAAGAGAGTGAGATGCCAGCTCCTTTCATTCAGTCAGTAGCTTCAAACATTTCTGGTATATGAAAAACATGTTTTTCAATGGCAAAAATCAATGAATATTGTAAATGCACAAACAGTAATATCTCCACATTGCACGGTGCAATTCTGAAATTTTTAGCTTTTTCCTGTTAATCCTAGCATGATAAAGAAGATTCAAAGAGAGTGAGATGCCAGCTCCTTTCATTCAGTCAGTAGCTTCAAACATTTCTGGTATATGAAAAACATGTTTTTCAATGGCAAAAATCAATGAATATTGTAAATGCACAAACAGTAATATCTCCACATTGCAAGGTGCAATTCTGAAATTTTTTGCTTTTTCCTGCTAATCCTAGCATGATAAAGAAGATTCAAAGAGAGGGAGATGCCAGCTCCTTTCATTCAGTCAGTAGCTTCAAACATTTCTGGTATATGAAAAACATGTTTTTCAATGGCAAAAATCAATGAATATTGTAAATGCACAAACAGTAATATCTCCACATTGCACAGTGCAATTCTGAAATTTTTAGCTTTTTCCTGTTAATCCTAGCATGATAAAGAAGATTCAAAGAGAGTGAGATGCCAGCTCCTTTCATTCAGTCAGTAGCTTCAAACATTTCTGGTATATGAAAAACATGTTTTTCAATGGCAAAAATCAATGAATATTGTAAATGCACAAACAGTAATATCTCCACATTGCAAGGTGCAATTCTGAAATTTTTTGCTTTTTCCTGTTAATCCTAGCATGATAAAGAAGATTCAAAGAGAGTGAGATGCCAGCTCCTTTCATTCAGTCAGTAGCTTCAAACATTTCTGGTATATGAAAAACATGTTTTTCAATGGCAAAAATCAATGAATATTGTAAATGCACAAACAGTAATATCTCCACATTGCAAGGTGCAATTCTGAAATTTTTTGCTTTTTCCTGTTAATCCTAGCATGATAAAGAAGATTCAAAGAGAGTGAGATGCCAGCTCCTTTCATTCAGTCAGTAGCTTCAAACATTTCTGGTATATGAAAAACATGTTTTTCAATGGCAAAAATCAATGAATATTGTAAATGCACACACAGTAATATCTCCACATTGCAAGGTGCAATTCTGAAATTTTTTGCTTTTTCCTGTTAATCCTAGCATGATAAAGAAGATTCAAAGAGAGTGAGATGCCAGCTCCTTTCATTCAGTCAGTAGCTTCAAACATTTCTGGTATATGAAAAACATGTTTTTCAATGGCAAAAATCAATGAATATTGTAAATGCACAAACAGTAATATCTCCACATTGCAAGGTGCAATTCTGAAATTTTTTGCTTTTACCTGTTAATCCTAGCATGATAAAGAAGATTCAAAGAGAGTGAGATGCCAGCTCCTTTCATTCAGTCAGTAGCTTCAAACATTTCTGGTATATGAAAAACATGTTTTTCAATGGCAAAAATCAATGAATATTGTAAATGCACAAACAGTAATATCTCCACATTGCAAGGTGCAATTCTGAAATTTTTTGCTTTTTCCTGCTAATCCTAGCATGATAAAGAAGAATCAAAGAGAGTGAGATGCCAGCTCCTTTCATTCAGTCAGTAGCTTCAAACATTTCTGGTATATGAAAAACATGTTTTTCAATGGCAAAAATCAATGAATATTGTAAATGCACAAACAGTAATATCTCCACATTGCACGGTGCAATTCTGAAATTTTTAGCTTTTTCCTGTTAATCCTAGCATGATAAAGAAGATTCAAAGAGAGTGAGATGCCAGCTCCTTTCATTCAGTCAGTAGCTACAAAAATTTCTGGTATATGAAAAACATGTTTTTCAATGGCAAAAATCAATGAATATTGTAAATGCACAAACAGTAATATCTCCACATTGCAAGGTGCAATTCTGAAATTTTTTGCTTTTTCCTGCTAATCCTAGCATGATAAAGAAGATTCAAAGAGAGTGAGATGCCAGCTCCTTTCATTCAGTCAGTAGCTTCAAACATTTCTGGTATATGAAAAACATGTTTTTCAATGGCAAAAATCAATGAATATTGTAAATGCACAAACAGTAATATCTCCACATTGCACGGTGCAATTCTGAAATTTTTAGCTTTTTCCTGTTAATCCTAGCATGATAAAGAAGATTCAAAGAGAGTGAGATGCCAGCTCCTTTCATTGTCAGTAGCTTCAAACATTTCTGGTATATGAAAAACGTTTTTCAATGGCAAAAATCAATGAATATTGTAAATGCACAAACAGTAATATCTCCACATTGCATGGTGCAATTCTGAAATTTTTAGCTTTTTCCTGTTAATCCTAGCATGATAAAGAAGATTCAAAGAGAGTGAGATGCCAGCTCCTTTCATTCAGTCAGTAGCTTCAAACATTTCTGGTATATGAAAAACGTTTTTCAATGGCAAAAATCAATGAATATTGTAAATGCACAAACAGTAATATCTCCACATTGCACGGTGCAATTCTGAAATTTTTAGCTTTTTCCTGTTAATCCTAGCATGATAAAGAAGATTCAAAGAGAGTGAGATGCCAGCTCCTTTCATTCAGTCAGTAGCTTCAAACATTTCTGGTATATGAAAAACATGTTTTTCAATGGCAAAAATCAATGAATATTGTAAATGCACAAACAGTAATATCTCCACATTGCAAGGTGCAATTCTGAAATTTTTTGCTTTTTCCTGCTAATCCTAGCATGATAAAGAAGATTCAAAGAGAGTGAGATGCCAGCTCCTTTCATTCAGTCAGTAGCTTCAAACATTTCTGGTATATGAAAAACATGTTTTTCAATGGCAAAAATCAATGAATATTGTAAATGCACAAACAGTAATATCTCCACATTGCACGGTGCAATTCTGAAATTTTTAGCTTTTTCCTGTTAATCCTAGCATGATAAAGAAGATTCAAAGAGAGTGAGATGCCAGCTCCTTTCATTCAGTCAGTAGCTTCAAACATTTCTGGTATATGAAAAACATGTTTTTCAATGGCAAAAATCAATGAATATTGTAAATGCACAAACAGTAATATCTCCACATTGCAAGGTGCAATTCTGAAATTTTTTGCTTTTTCCTGTTAATCCTAGCATGATAAAGAAGATTCAAAGAGAGTGAGATGCCAGCTCCTTTCATTCAGTCAGTAGCTTCAAACATTTCTGGTATATGAAAAACATGTTTTTCAATGGCAAAAATCAATGAATATTGTAAATGCACAAACAGTAATATCTCCACATTGCACGGTGCAATTCTGAAATTTTTAGCTTTTTCCTGTTAATCCTAGCATGATAAAGAAGATTCAAAGAGAGTGAGATGCCAGCTCCTTTCATTCAGTCAGTAGCTTCAAACATTTCTGGTATATGAAAAACATGTTTTTCAATGGCAAAAATCAATGAATATTGTAAATGCACAAACAGTAATATCTCCACATTGCAATGTGCAATTCTGAAATTTTTTGCTTTTTCCTGCTAACCTAGCATGATAAAGAAGATTCAAAGAGAGTGAGATGCCAGCTCCTTTCATTCAGTCAGTAGCTTCAAACATTTCTGGTATATGAAAAACATGTTTTTCAATGGCAAAAATCAATGAATATTGTAAATGCACAAACAGTAATATCTCCACATTGCACAGTGCAATTCTGAAATTTTTAGCTTTTTCCTGTTAATCCTAGCATGATAAAGAAGATTCAAAGAGAGTGAGATGCCAGCTCCTTTCATTCAGTCAGTAGCTTCAAACATTTCTGGTATATGAAAAACATGTTTTTCAATGGCAAAAATCAATGAATATTGTAAATGCACAAACAGTAATATCTCCACATTGCAAGGTGCAATTCTGAAATTTTTTGCTTTTTCCTGCTAATCCTAGCATGATAAAGAAGATTCAAAGAGAGTGAGATGCCAGCTCCTTTCATTCAGTCAGTAGCTTCAAACATTTCTGGTATATGAAAAACATGTTTTTCAATGGCAAAAATCAATGAATATTGTAAATGCACAAACAGTAATATCTCCACATTGCACGGTGCAATTCTGAAATTTTTAGCTTTTTCCTGTTAATCCTAGCATGATAAAGAAGATTCACAGAGAGTGAGATGCCAGCTCCTTTCATTCAGTCAGTAGCTTCAAACATTTCTGGTATATGAAAAACATGTTTTTCAATGGCAAAAATCAATGAATATTGTAAATGCACAAACAGTAATATCTCCACATTGCAAGGTGCAATTCTGAAATTTTTTGCTTTTTCCTGTTAATCCTAGCATGATAAAGAAGATTCAAAGAGAGTGAGATGCCAGCTCCTTTCATTCAGTCAGTAGCTTCAAACATTTCTGGTATATGAAAAACATGTTTTTCAATGGCAAAAATCAATGAATATTGTAAATGCACAAACAGTAATATCTCCACATTGCAAGGTGCAATTCTGAAATTTTTTGCTTTTTCCTGCTAATCCTAGCATGATAAAGAAGATTCAAAGAGAGTGAGATGCCAGCTCCTTTCATTCAGTCAGTAGCTTCAAACATTTCTGGTATATGAAAAACATGTTTTTCAATGGCAAAAATCAATGAATATTTTAAATGCACAAACAGTAATATCGCCACATTGCACGGTGCAATTCTGAAATTTTTAGCTTTTTCCTGTTAATCCTAGCATGATAAAGAAGATTCAAAGAGAGTGAGATGCCAGCTCCTTTCATTCAGTCAGTAGCTTCAAACATTTCTGGTATATGAAAAACATGTTTTTCAATGGCAAAAATCAATGAATATTGTAAATGCACAAACAGTAATATCTCCACATTGCAAGGTGCAATTCTGAAATTTTTTGCTTTTTCCTGCTAATCCTAGCATGATAAAGAAGATTCAAAGAGAGTGAGATGCCAGCTCCTTTCATTCAGTCAGTAGCTTCAAACATTTCTGGTATATGAAAAACATGTTTTTCAATGGCAAAAATCAATGAATATTGTAAATGCACAAACAGTAATATCTCCACATTGCACGGTGCAATTCTGAAATTTTTAGCTTTTTCCTGTTAATCCTAGCATGATAAAGAAGATTCAAAGAGAGTGAGATGCCAGCTCCTTTCATTCAGTCAGTAGCTTCAAACATTTCTGGTATATGAAAAACATGTTTTTCAATGGCAAAAATCAATGAATATTGTAAATGCACAAACAGTAATATCTCCACATTGCAAGGTGCAATTCTGAAATTTTTTGCTTTTTCCTGTTAATCCTAGCATGATAAAGAAGATTCAAAGAGAGTGAGATGCCAGCTCCTTTCATTCAGTCAGTAGCTTCAAACATTTCTGGTATATGAAAAACATGTTTTTCAATGGCAAAAATCAATGAATATTGTAAATGCACAAACAGTAATATCTCCACATTGCAAGGTGCAATTCTGAAATTTTTTGCTTTTTCCTGCTAATCCTAGCATGATAAAGAAGATTCAAAGAGAGTGAGATGCCAGCTCCTTTCATTCAGTCAGTAGCTTCAAACATTTCTGGTATATGAAAAACATGTTTTTCAATGGCAAAAATCAATGAATATTGTAAATGCACAAACAGTAATATCTCCACATTGCACGGTGCAATTCTGAAATTTTTAGCTTTTTCCTGTTAATCCTAGCATGATAAAGAAGATTCAAAGAGAGTGAGATGCCAGCTCCTTTCATTCAGTCAGTAGCTTCAAACATTTCTGGTATATGAAAAACATGTTTTTCAATGGCAAAAATCAATGAATATTGTAAATGCACAAACAGTAATATCTCCACATTGCAAGGTGCAATTCTGAAATTTTTTGCTTTTTCCTGCTAATCCTAGCATTATAAAGAAGATTCAAAGAGAGTGAGATGCCAGCTCCTTTCATTGTCAGTAGCTTCAAACATTTCTGGTATATGAAAAACATGTTTTTCAATGGCAAAAATCAATGAATATTGTAAATGCACAAACAGTAATATCTCCACATTGCACGGTGCAATTCTGAAATTTTTAGCTTTTTCCTGTTAATCCTAGCATGATAAAGAAGATTCAAAGAGAGTGAGATGCCAGCTCCTTTCATTCAGTCAGTAGCTTCAAACATTTCTGGTATATGAAAAACATGTTTTTCAATGGCAAAAATCAATGAATATTGTAAATGCACAAACAGTAATATCTCCACATTGCAAGGTGCAATTCTGAAATTTTTTGCTTTTTCCTGCTAATCCTAGCATGATAAAGAAGATTCAAAGAGAGTGAGATGCCAGCTCCTTTCATTCAGTCAGTAGCTTCAAACATTTCTGGTATATGAAAAACATGTTTTTCAATGGCAAAAATCAATGAATATTGTAAATGCACAAACAGTAATATCTCCACATTGCACGGTGCAATTCTGAAATTTTTAGCTTTTTCCTGTTAATCCTAGCATGATAAAGAAGATTCAAAGAGAGTGAGATGCCAGCTCCTTTCATTCAGTCAGTAGCTTCAAACATTTCTGGTATATGAAAAACATGTTTTTCAATGGCAAAAATCAATGAATATTGTAAATGCACAAACAGTAATATCTCCACATTGCAAGGTGCAATTCTGAAATTTTTTGCTTTTTCCTGTTAATCCTAGCATGATAAAGAAGATTCAAAGAGAGTGAGATGCCAGCTCCTTTCATTCAGTCAGTAGCTTCAAACATTTCTGGTATATGAAAAACATGTTTTTCAATGGCAAAAATCAATGAATATTGTAAATGCACAAACAGTAATATCTCCACATTGCAAGGTGCAATTCTGAAATTTTTTGCTTTTTCCTGCTAATCCTAGCATGATAAAGAAGATTCAAAGAGAGTGAGATGCCAGCTCCTTTCATTCAGTCAGTAGCTTCAAACATTTCTGGTATATGAAAAACATGTTTTTCAATGGCAAAAATCAATGAATATTGTAAATGCACAAACAGTAATATCTCCACATTGCACGGTGCAATTCTGAAATTTTTAGCTTTTTCCTGTTAATCCTAGCATGATAAAGAAGATTCAAAGAGAGTGAGATGCCAGCTCCTTTCATTCAGTCAGTAGCTTCAAACATTTCTGGTATATGAAAAACATGTTTTTCAATGGCAAAAATCAATGAATATTGTAAATGCACAAACAGTAATATCTCCACATTGCAAGGTGCAATTCTGAAATTTTTTGCTTTTTCCTGCTAATCCTAGTATGATAAAGAAGATTCAAAGAGAGTGAGATGCCAGCTCCTTTCATTCAGTCAGTAGCTTCAAACATTTCTGGTATATGAAAAACATGTTTTTCAATGGCAAAAATCAATGAATATTGTAAATGCACAAACAGTAATATCTCCACATTGCACGGTGCAATTCTGAAATTTTTAGCTTTTTCCTGTTAATCCTAGCATGATAAAGAAGATTCAAAGAGAGTGAGATGCCAGCTCCTTTCATTCAGTCAGTAGCTTCAAACATTTCTGGTATATGAAAAACATGTTTTTCAATGGCAAAAATCAATGAATATTGTAAATGCACAAACAGTAATATCTCCACATTGCAAGGTGCAATTCTGAAATTTTTTGCTTTTTCCTGTTAATCCTAGCATGATAAAGAAGATTCAAAGAGAGTGAGATGCCAGCTCCTTTCATTCAGTCAGTAGCTTCAAACATTTCTGGTATATGAAAAACATGTTTTTCAATGGCAAAAATCAATGAATATTGTAAATGCACAAACAGTAATATCTCCACATTGCACGGTGCAATTCTGAAATTTTTAGCTTTTTCCTGTTAATCCTAGCATGATAAAGAAGATTCAAAGAGAGTGAGATGCCAGCTCCTTTCATTCAGTCAGTAGCTTCAAACATTTCTGGTATATGAAAAACATGTTTTTCAATGGCAAAAATCAATGAATATTGTAAATGCACAAACAGTAATATATCCACATTGCAAGGTGCAATTCTGAAATTTTTTGCTTTTTCCTGTTAATCCTAGCATGATAAAGAAGATTCAAAGAGAGTGAGATGCCAGCTCCTTTCATTCAGTCAGTAGCTTCAAACATTTCTGGTATATGAAAAACATGTTTTTCAATGGCAAAAATCAATGAATATTGTAAATGCACAAACAGTAATATCTCCACATTGCAAGGTGCAATTCTGAAATTTTTTGCTTTTTCCTGCTAATCCTAGCATGATAAAGAAGATTCAAAGAGAGTGAGATGCCAGCTCCTTTCATTCAGTCAGTAGCTTCAAACATTTCTGGTATATGAAAAACATGTTTTTCAATGGCAAAAATCAATGAATATTGTAAATGCACAAACAGTAATATCTCCACATTGCACGGTGCAATTCTGAAATTTTTAGCTTTTTCCTGTTAATCCTAGCATGATAAAGAAGATTCAAAGAGAGTGAGATGCCAGCTCCTTTCATTCAGTCAGTAGCTTCAAACATTTCTGGTATATGAAAAACATGTTTTTCAATGGCAAAAATCAATGAATATTGTAAATGCACAAACAGTAATATCTCCACATTGCAAGGTGCAATTCTGAAATTTTTTGCTTTTTCCTGCTAATCCTAGTATGATAAAGAAGATTCAAAGAGAGTGAGATGCCAGCTCCTTTCATTCAGTCAGTAGCTTCAAACATTTCTGGTATATGAAAAACATGTTTTTCAATGGCAAAAATCAATGAATATTGTAAATGCACAAACAGTAATATCTCCACATTGCACGGTGCAATTCTGAAATTTTTAGCTTTTTCCTGTTAATCCTAGCATGATAAAGAAGATTCAAAGAGAGTGAGATGCCAGCTCCTTTCATTCAGTCAGTAGCTTCAAACATTTCTGGTATATGAAAAACATGTTTTTCAATGGCAAAAATCAATGAATATTGTAAATGCACAAACAGTAATATCTCCACATTGCAAGGTGCAATTCTGAAATTTTTTGCTTTTTCCTGTTAATCCTTGCATGATAAAGAAGATTCAAAGAGAGTGAGATGCCAGCTCCTTTCATTCAGTCAGTAGCTTCAAACATTTCTGGTATATGAAAAACATGTTTTTCAATGGCAAAAATCAATGAATATTGTAAATGCACAAACAGTAATATCTCCACATTGCACGGTGCAATTCTGAAATTTTTAGCTTTTTCCTGTTAATCCTAGCATGATAAAGAAGATTCAAAGAGAGTGAGATGCCAGCTCCTTTCATTCAGTCATTAGCTTCAAACATTTCTGGTATATGAAAAACATGTTTTTCAATGGCAAAAATCAATGAATATTGTAAATGCACAAACAGTAATATCTCCACATTGCACGGTGCAATTCTGAAATTTTTAGCTTTTTCCTGTTAATCCTAGCATGATAAAGAAGATTCAAAGAGAGTGAGATGCCAGCTCCTTTCATTCAGTCAGTAGCTTCAAACATTTCTGGTATATGAAAAACATGTTTTTCAATGGCAAAAATCAATGAATATTGTAAATGCACAAACAGTAATATCTCCACATTGCAAGGTGCAATTCTGAAATTTTTTGCTTTTTCCTGTTAATCCTAGCATGATAAAGAAGATTCAAAGAGAGTGAGATGCCAGCTCCTTTCATTCAGTCAGTAGCTTCAAACATTTCTGGTATATGAAAAACATGTTTTTCAATGGCAAAAATCAATGAATATTGTAAATGCACAAACAGTAATATCTCCACATTGCAAGGTGCAATTCTGAAATTTTTTGCTTTTTCCTGCTAATCCTAGCATGATAAAGAAGATTCAAAGAGAGTGAGATGCCAGCTCCTTTCATTCAGTCAGTAGCTTCAAACATTTCTGGTATATGAAAAACATGTTTTTCAATGGCAAAAATCAATGAATATTGTAAATGCACAAACAGTAATATCTCCACATTGCAAGGTGCAATTCTGAAATTTTTTGCTTTTTCCTGCTAATCCTAGTATGATAAAGAAGATTCAAAGAGAGTGAGATGCCAGCTCCTTTCATTCAGTCAGTAGCTTCAAACATTTCTGGTATATGAAAAACATGTTTTTCAATGGCAAAAATCAATGAATATTGTAAATGCACAAACAGTAATATCTCCACATTGCACGGTGCAATTCTGAAATTTTTAGCTTTTTCCTGTTAATCCTAGCATGATAAAGAAGATTCAAAGAGAGTGAGATGCCAGCTCCTTTCATTCAGTCAGTAGCTTCAAACATTTCTGGTATATGAAAAACATGTTTTTCAATGGCAAAAATCAATGAATATTGTAAATGCACAAACAGTAATATCTCCACATTGCAAGGTGCAATTCTGAAATTTTTTGCTTTTTCCTGTTAATCCTAGCATGATAAAGAAGATTCAAAGAGAGTGAGATGCCAGCTCCTTTCATTCAGTCAGTAGCTTCAAACATTTCTGGTATATGAAAAACATGTTTTTCAATGGCAAAAATCAATGAATATTGTAAATGCACAAACAGTAATATCTCCACATTGCAAGGTGCAATTCTGAAATTTTTTGCTTTTTCCTGCTAATCCTAGCATGATAAAGAAGATTCAAAGAGAGTGAGATGCCAGCTCCTTTCATTCAGTCAGTAGCTTCAAACATTTCTGGTATATGAAAAACATGTTTTTCAATGGCAAAAATCAATGAATATTGTAAATGCACAAACAGTAATATCTCCACATTGCACGGTGCAATTCTGAAATTTTTAGCTTTTTCCTGTTAATCCTAGCATGATAAAGAAGATTCAAAGAGAGTGAGATGCCAGCTCCTTTCATTCAGTCAGTAGCTTCAAACATTTCTGGTATATGAAAAACATGTTTTTCAATGGCAAAAATCAATGAATATTGTAAATGCACAAACAGTAATATCTCCACATTGCAAGGTGCAATTCTGAAATTTTTTGCTTTTTCCTGCTAATCCTAGCATGATAAAGAAGATTCAAAGAGAGTGAGATGCCAGCTCCTTTCATTCAGTCAGTAGCTTCAAACATTTCTGGTATATGAAAAACATGTTTTTCAATGGCAAAAATCAATGAATATTGTAAATGCACAAACAGTAATATCTCCACATTGCACGGTGCAATTCTGAAATTTTTTGCTTTTTCCTGTTAATCCTAGCATGATAAAGAAGATTCAAAGAGAGTGAGATGCCAGCTCCTTTCATTCAGTCAGTAGCTTCAAACATTTCTGGTATATGAAAAACATGTTTTTCAATGGCAAAAATCAATGAATATTGTAAATGCACAAACAGTAATATCTCCACATTGCAAGGTGCAATTCTGAAATTTTTTGCTTTTTCCTGCTAATCCTAGCATGATAAAGAAGATTCAAAGAGAGTGAGATGCCAGCTCCTTTCATTCAGTCAGTAGCTTCAAACATTTCTGGTATATGAAAA